>NW_027513573.1:1332000-1632500 GCF_048772815.1 Callospermophilus lateralis
AAACAGTAAAAGCAACTCTCACGACACAGACAAGACAAGATAATAAAGACAGGCAATGAACGTCCAACACTGAGACCAAGACTGAGCAGCCGGCAAAACCCGATGGGCTGGCAATACCGAATCTGAAACAAAACATCACTGAGTCGAGGAGACTATTGTTCCTTGATTCCCGAGTCCTCTGTGGCATCCCCCAGATCCTGTGGCTCTGTGACACATCTGCCAGCCACCGTCAAAGAGAGCTCATGAAACTTCATCAACAGCCATTTTGCCAAGCCCTAACCTGAAACCTGAAACCAGAAAGAGGCGCCTTACTTTCCCTGAGAGTAGCCCATTGAGGTCTCTCTTCCGCCCCTGCCGGATCTCGAAGGAACCTCCATATATAAAGGTCGGGAGAGCGTTTGGGGAAGAGACCACCAAGAGACTCTCTCATGCAAAAGCAAAGGGTTTATTGGGGGTCCAGCATGCTGGGGCTCAGAGCTAATTTGAATAGAGCAGAGCTCATATACTTTCCTTGAAGTGGGCAGGGAGGGAAGTTTATTGATGAGTCTGGGCGAGTGAGCAGTTTGCATGCAACTGGGTGAGGGAGTACATTCTGCAGTTTGGCAGTTGGGGACAGCACATTCTGGAACAAAGATTAGAAAACAGTTCTCAAGATTTCAACAGTGTTTTATTAAGCATACAGAAAAACAGGAAGTGACAAGTACCTATTTTATTAACATTTCACAACCAACTGTACTTTGCCAGATTTCCTAAAGTCTCTATTGATATCTGCATTCCTACATATTTTCCCCAGTTCTGCATTGTGACTGATTCTTCACATTTTCTGACATTTACATTCACTGTATACCCGAAACCCTATAGCTAAAGAACTTTTGGTCCAAATCCTATACTCACTCTCCTATATAAACCTACCGACTATCTTCCTAATACTACCGATTACTCCTTTTTGACTGGAAGTTCTCTTTTACAATCAATCATCCAAGTTACAAGGTCCTATGCAATTATATATCAATTTATCTGAGACATCTTTGCAGAACATAATTCAAAGCAAAGTATCCCATCTGTGCAGAAAATAAATCAAAGCTTAATACCGAAATCAAGGGCTCAATGCTTTTCTGGACTTCAAATCTTACCTAGATTTCTGTTTTCATACTCATATATTTCACCTATATATTCTTGTAAATATTGCAGGTTTCCAATACCATTATTCATCCAGCAGAATGATTTCTATTCAAAATCGAACCTGTTATTAACCCTAACCATACACTGTTCCCTCAATCTAACATAAGAGAAGAGCAAGGACAGAGTTGGTCTTAAAATACAGGAATGAAGGAAATCTTCCAACTGCTGAGAAACTAAAAGGTCCATGCACAAATGATCTCTAGAGAAGATGTAGGTAGCTATGAAGGAACTGAGAGAGCAAAAGTCATCTTCCTTTGCAAACAACATGGTCAGCATGAAGTGATGTGTCTGAATCAGCCTCTCTCTTCTTTATGTAGAGAAGAAGGACCAAACCAGGCCTGTGTGGAGAGCTGTTCCCAGTTACCAATGGTTGATATACCATCCTAACTTGTGAAAGTGTCACATAAAGTAGGGGAAGCCTCCATTTCATGGGACCTTTGGAAGTAAATGTTAAGACAATGTGGTTGCCAAGGCAGTGACCTCATTCAGTTCCTGAAGGAAGTGACCTCACCTCACATCCTTGGTGATGGAACTCTCTGAACATGGGATCTAGGAAGCCAGGCACACAAATCTAGTCCCAGTCCCAGTCCCAGTGGTCTCACTTCTTTTGATTTACCAAGGACAGAGTCAGTCTTTCTTGCTACCTACTGATGTGAGGATAGCCAAATGACAGGAAAGATCTTAAGAGTGGCCTTTCCTGAGAAAGCAGTAAGTGGCTCACCGCTGTCTCCTGACAACTTCACAGAGTTGGCCAAGGAAACCAGATCTGAGACAAGACAGGCCATTTGATGGGAACATAGTATGGCCCAGCAGTCAGAGGACACACACGATAGTCAGAGACCTACTTTGAGGAAAGAGGTGCCTTTGTGGGTGTGGGTGTGTGTTTGTGATTTTGTCTAATGTTCTGAGAATAGGTAGGAAAGGCGGTTTGTTTGGTTTGGAGTGGACGGTTTCTAATAAGGGTTTTGACAAGGCGAAGGTTTCTATGTCTGTGTATCCCACTGTGTCCATGGTTGTAGACATTAGAAAAAAAGAATGCAGCAATTGATGTGTCCAGTCTAGTAGAAAGCTTACCAGGATTCTTCCTGCCCAATTTATGAATGGAATGCGGCTTGCCGTATGGATGGGTAACACCTGCTATCTTCCTAAGTTCCTGATTTCTTCCTGAATTCAGGCCACTCTCCAGAATTGGCTCATGGTTTTGTGTCCAAGATATGTACCACCTCCAAGCTCTGTGACATGGCCATGTACAGGATAGCTGAAGGGAATGGCGAGCATCTCAGAAAACTCAGATATCAGTGTGACCAGGAAAGTCTCAGTGGAGAAACCCTGTTTTTGGCCTATTGCTAACCTATTGTTCTGTTGCCCTGAATGTCAGGAAGGTCTTTGCCTCATGCCACCCCTTTGTGAAGACTGAAGAAAAAGTTTTCAAATGGAAATGAATGGGCATCTCCTGTGGCTCTTTGCTTAATTGCTTTGGAAAGGGATGTGTCTGAATCATCCTCTTGGCCCTATGTGAGGTTGTGGCTCAGATTCTCAGCACCTGATGGATGTAAAGAGAGATCCCATGTGTGCATCCAAAACCAAATTGGTCAAAAGAGCAGTCATTGTGGATGAAGTCTCTCGCCTTTATCTTTAAAGTTCTTGAACTCGATCAAGTGAGAATAGTGATCCTTTGGGTGAAATGAGTTCTTCAAAGACCTGCAGAGGTGCTTGTGTTTTCTCATGACGGCAAATCACATAAAACTATATACCTGATACTCAGTTTTCCACAAATTGGAGAAGCATAGAAGTATTAACGTCTAGCATATTTGATCAATCCTGGTTCACATGAAGGGTGTCCAGACCACCCTGATGTTACACCAATGAGGGCAAGGGTGTTATTTTGGCCACTCTCCTGGACTCCATCACTCATGGAAACCTACAGCCAGAGGTTATGATTAGTGTCTATATGGAAGAAGATGAGGGCCATATGGGAGTGTTTTTTTTTTTTTAATTTTGGTCATTTGTGTCCGGTTGGAAGACATGACTGAGAAAACCTGGGCTTGAACTCTGGTGTGATTCCCCTTATAGACTGAGTTCTGGAACTGAACTTCAGAGAAGTATTGCCATAAATTTTGTTGGGATTTTAGGAGGCCACCTGTGAGAATCACCCTTGGAAACAGAGATCTAGGCCCAGGGTGGCTTTCCAAAGAGCCCGGGAAATCTCAGCCAGGATATCACATGATTTTATTCTGAAAGACTTGGCATCCATAGTTGAGAGTCACAACACCAATGGACGTCACATTGTAGACCTCAATGGGCCTGGCTTCATGTGACCTTTTGGCCACTCTTTGGGAAGCCTTGCCTGTGAGAGTTCTCCAGAGCATTCATTGAAATGAGCTTCCTCACCATTTAATGGTTCCTGAATGAATTGAAACCCACAGTGCCTCCAACGTCATCTTTGAAAAATGCCTTGATAAATACCATGAAATTTTTGAAATTTCCATGACCAGGTGGCACTGGAGAACCTTTGGATGTTGCTGATCATGAGTGTACCAGACAGTGCCTTGATTGACTGGGCTTCATGAAAATGGTGTAGAACAGAGATGCCAGTAAGTTGGAACCTGCTGAGTAATGTGCCTAGAGCAGTGGTGGGAAGGTGTGTGATGAAAAATTTGTTTTTGGGCCATGTGGATCTGCCATTGGCTTCCAAATGGCTTGTGACTGACATGGTGCAGCCAGCAGACCCTTACATGAAAAGGCATCTTGTTATATGGAGATGTTTCCGGGCAATGTTCAGAATCAGGTTGCTATGGACATGGGGCCAAGCTATGTGTGTTAGAAGCCTGGTTGGTGCATTCTCCTGCAGACGCTGACTCACCACACATGACAGATTTGCCTCCAGAACTGTGTCCCAGTTGAACTCCTTTAATTTCATGAAGCAATTGCCAAAGTCCCAGTGCAGCAGCAAGAAACACCACGAAAATAGAAGATGACCAAATGGCTTCACAGTCCACATGAAAAGACACTTATCCCCCAATGGTCACCGTTTACTTACAAAGAGAGAATTCAGCACTGCTGCCTCATGTTTCTTTGGAAAATAAGAAACCATTTCCTCCAGGTCACATAGATGCAGACACAGATTTGATGGTCTCACTAGAAAGCAGCTAAAGCTCCTGACAACTACATATATTTCAAGTGCCCAACCTCAGAGGCAGTTTCTCAAGAAGTATTTAGGCCAGCAGAGCTCCATGTTTATGGAGTTTTTACCCTGTCCCATACTTTTGGAAACTCCTCTACCACTGCCAAGGTTGTAAACCCCTGAGCATATTCCATTCCATATATATATTCACAGATTTTCTAACTCTTCTCCTCTAATTGTGTCTTACTTTGGGCGAAGGTAATGTCAAGGAATTGTTCTGGATGAGAGTGGGAAGATTTTGTTTAGCACATATTTGTATACACATTGGATTCCTTTTTCTATTTTACATTTGAAATACTGAATCCCTGACACTAACACATACCCTAATAGATTCTGAGTACTAATCATAATATGATGGAGAAAAATAACAGAAACAGAATAGAAATACAAGCAGTTCAGAGGAGGCATGTTGTATTTTTGGACTTGCGTTTTGCATTATATAGGGTAGGAGTTATAAATCTCGTCCATTTTTAATTGAAATAGTTCTCCATGTTCTTTTAATGTTAACAAATATGTGAATTCCTGTCTCACTTTCTGTGTAGTCTATTCAGCACATGTATTTTTATATGCACATATAGAATCCTACCTGGTATCACACGCAAATTTTCATGAGTTACATGACTTGGCAGATACAAACTGTGAGAAGAGATCACTCCTCCTAAACGATGTAGGAACTGAAAATTCAACCTATGGGGGAGCTTCCTAGTTAAAAAAAGTTATACATAAATCCATATCAACTAAAATGAATATTTTTGGATCTGTGGATGATATATATTTCACTGTGTAATTAGATTGGCATATATATATATATATATATATATGTATATATATATATATACTCTCCAGATATTTCATAATATTTAACATATGTGTCTTATTATACACTCCCTAAATTTATTCTTGTTCATATATGTGGATTTATAATCAAATTTTCACAAGATTATTCTCAGAAATATTCATTCACCTGAAATACATATTTGTTTCCTAGTATTGAAAACTAACTTCAGTGAATAGTGCATATAAATCCTAATATTTCTACAGTAACTAACCCAGTTTAATATCAATGCTAGTAAATTCCTATGGGACATGACATTTATTTTGAAGTTCATTTTTATTCAACACTGGTACATTTCTATTTCTTGAGTTTATGCACATTATAGCATATATATTTCATCCACACGTTCACAAATTTATAGGCATTTATTTCACTTTCAATCACTTTCTGCTTCAGAAACATGTATTCCTCCATGTGTCTGACTGGTCTTTTCATGAGACTTCTTTCCAAACACATTATTTTCGATTTCCATAATCACTTTTGAAGCAAAACTCACACACTCTTCATGATAAACCATAACACTAAGATTACAATTAGACGTATAACTAGTTGTTATGAATGATTCTATATCAATATATGATTTCTTATATATTTTCAGATATCAATTCAATCCATTATTTAAAGTGGAACCAGTTATATTATTTATTAACTGTATGATCTATTCATGCATTATCTCTATATTTATAGACACAGGGTACACCTCGTTGTACCCCCAATACTAATTTATACATATTTTAAATATTGCTGCCAGAAATGGTCGAAGAAATACTCATGTCATCTGATCTACATATACATTTTATCACAGTAATATTCTGGACCAAAAAAGCAAAGGTCACTCTTAAGATTGTACCAAAGCCTAAAAGAAAAGTGAGCATGGATTACTAAAACCTTCCATGTACAGGTTTCCTAATGCTCTGAAATGTCAATCGTATTGGTGACTACATATTTGTTTCTTCCTAAGATTATATATTCAACCTCAAGCCTGTTGAAAATGTCTAATCCTATCACTCACTTTATACTTTGCCTGATTTAGTAATGTCTCTATTTATGTCTGTATTCCTACATATTTTCCCCTGTTCATCATTGTGACTGACTCTTCACATATGCTGACTTTTACATTCACTGTCTACCCGAAACCCTATTGCTTAAGATCTTTTGCTCTAAATCCTATACTCACTCTTCTTTCTAAACCTACCGACTATCTTCCTAATCCTACCGACTATCTCTTTTTGAGTGGATGTTCTCTTCAACATTCAATCATCCAAGGTACAAGCTCCTATGCCATTGTATATAGATTTATCTGAGACATTTTGCAGAACATCATTCAAAGCTATGTGTACCAATTAAGGGCCCAATGCCCTTCTGGGCTACATATCTTCCCTAGATTTCTATTTTTATACTTATATTTCACCTATATATTCTTGTAAATATCATAGTTTCCCAATACCATTATTTGTCATGCAGAAATATTCATAACCCAAATTGAACATGTTATTAACCCAAACCATACACTGTTCTCTCAATCAAACTTTACAGAAGAGCAGGGACAGGGTAAGTTTTACAATACAGGAATGTAGGGCATATTCCACCTGTTGAGAACATCAAAGGCCCATGCAGAAATGATCTTTTGAGAAGATGTAGGCAGCTATGAAAGACTGAGAGAGAAAAGTCATCTTCTATGGCAAACAACCTCGTCAGCATGAAGGGATGTGTATGAATCAGCCTCTCTCTTCTTAATGTAGAGAAGATGGACCAAACCAGTCCTAGGTGGAGAGCGGTTCCCGAGTGCCCATGGTTTATATACCATTCTAACTTATGAAAATGTCACAGGAAGTAGGGGCAGCCTCCATATCATGGGACCCTTGAAAGCAACTGTTCGTACAAAGTGGTTTTCAAGGCAGTGACCTCATTCAGTTCCTGAAGAAGTGATCTACCTCACTTTCTTGGTGATGGAACTCTCTGAACTTCGGATCCAGGAAGCCAGGCACCTGGAGCCAGTCCAGTCCAATACCCATTGGCTCATTTTTTTGGATTTACCAAGGAGAGTGTCAGACTTTCTTGGTACCTACAGATGTGAGGATGGCCAAATACCAGGAGAGCTCTGAATAGGGTCCTTTCCTGAGAAAGCAGGTGGTGGTTCACTGCTGGCTCCTGACAACTTCACAGAGTTGGCCAAGGAGACCAGATCTGAGATAGGACAGGCCATTTTGGGGGAACATAGTTTGGCCCACCACTCAAAGGACACTCCGGATAGTCACAGAGTTACATGGGGGAAGGATGTGCCTTTGTGGGTGTGATTCAGGTTTTGTCTCATGATCTGAGAATAGGTAGGAAAGGTGGTTTGTTTGATTTGGAGTGGACTTCTTCTAGTAAGTAGTTT
The DNA here is from genome assembly GCF_048772815.1 of Callospermophilus lateralis. Taxonomy (NCBI): domain Eukaryota; kingdom Metazoa; phylum Chordata; class Mammalia; order Rodentia; family Sciuridae; genus Callospermophilus; species Callospermophilus lateralis. The sequence goes on from NW_027513573.1 coordinate 1,339,582, forward strand.
GACAAGGTGAGTGTTTCTATGTCTGTGTATCCACTGTGTCCGTGGTTGTAGATATTAGAAAAGAGAATGCAACAATTGATGTGTCCTGTATAGTAGAAAGATTCCCAGCATTCATCTTGCCCAACTTATGAATGAACTGAGGCTTGCCTTATCCATGGGCAACACCTGCTATCTTCCTAAGTTTCTGTTTCCTTCCGGAATTCTAGCCACTCTTCAGAATAGGCTCATGGTTTTGTGTCCAAGATATGTACCACCTCCAAGATCTGTGACATGGCCATGTACTGGATAGCTGAAGTGAATGGCGAGCATCTCAGAAAACTCAGATATCAGTGTGACCAAGAAAGTCTCAGTGGAGAAACCCTGCTTTGGGCCTTTTGCTTATCAATTGTTCTGTTGCCCTGAATGTCAGAAAGGTCTTTGCCTAAGGCCACCCCATTGTGAAGCCTGAAGAAAACAGTTTTCAAATGCAAATGAATGGTCATCACCTGTTGCTCTTTGCTTAATTGCTTTGGAAAGGAATGTGTCTGAATAAACCTCATGGCCCTGTGTGAGGTTGTGGCTTAGATTCTCAGCACCTGATTTATGTAAAGAGATATGCCATGAGTGCACCCAAAACCACAATGGCCAAAAGAGCAGTTATTGTGAATGAAGTTTCTCACATTCATTTGTAAGTTTCCTGACCCCCATCAAGTGTTAATAGGGATCCTTTGGGTCAAATTATTTATTCAAACCCTGCAGAGGCTAGCCCATAGGTTTTTGGGTTTTCTCATGACTCCAAATCATATAAAGAATCTATACCTGACAGTCAGTAGGCCTCAAATTGGAGATGCAGAGCAGTATTAACACCTGGCCTATTTGATAACTCCTGGTTCACAGGATGGGTGTCCAGGCCACCGTGAATTTAGGCAAATGAGGGGCAAGAGAGCTTATTTTTGAGACTGTCTTGGGCTGCACCCTTCATGGAAAACTCCAGCCAGAGTTTATGATTAGTGTCTATATGGAAGAAGATGATGGCCATGTGGGAGTGTTTTGGTTTTAATTGTGGTCATTTGTGTAGCGGTTGAAAGAGATGACTGGATCGACCTGGGCTTGAACTCTGGTGTGATTCCTCTTAGAGACTGAGTTCTGAAACTGACCTCAGAGAAGTATTGCCATGAAATGTGTTGGGATTTTAGGAGGCCACGCATGAGAATCGCCCTTGGAAACTGAGATCGAGGGCCAGGGTGGCTTTCCAGATTGCACTGGGAATCTCAGCCAGGATATCACATGATTTTGTTCTGAAAGACTTGGCAGCCATAGTTGAGAGTCTAAACACACATGGAACTCACATTGTCGACCTCAATGATCCTGGCTTCATGTGACCTTTTGGCCACTCTTTGGGAAGGCTTGCCTGTGAGTGTTCTCCAGAGATTTCATTGAAATGAGCTTCCTTACCATATAATGGTTTCTGCATGAATTGAAACCCACAGTGCCTCCAACATCATCCTTCAAAAATGGCTAAATAAATACCAACAAATTTCTGAAATTTCCATGACCAGGTGGCACTGGAGAACCTTTGGATGTCATGTTGCTGATCATGAGTGAAATAATTCCCCACGCAAAGACACTTCAAAGGGAGAATTCCAATTTTATTGCAAAAAAGCTGTGTGATTATATAGAACTAAGGGGGAGATGGTAGGGCTTAGATAAATGGCAGCAACCCGTTTATTGAAAGCAAGTTCTTTCAGATATCATCTCCAGAACCCAGGAATTAGTTCTCATTGGGGCTAAGGTTCTCCACCAGTGAGATTTGAAATTGGCGCTGGCGGGAGAGTTCACAAGGGCGGGAACTTTTCGCACCACTGCAGAAATGAAGAAGGTAGGAAGAAGAAGTCCTTAGGCAGCATGTTGGGGTTTTTCTCTGGGGTATGGCTGCCATTTATACTTTTCCCAACATTCCTCCCTTTTTGTTTTCTTAGGAAGTGGGGCATCGTTTTTAGATCCGGCTGCTTCCTGCTGTATGGGGGTGCTGTGAGGCCTAGAAAGGGAAGGGGAGGAATGCTCGGGGGGCAGGTCTGGGAATATCATGGCAGCAAGAAATAAAATCCAGTGGCTATGGACAGCTACTTCCGTAGGGGTGAAATCAATGAAAGTTCCCTGAAGCCACAAGTTGTCGATGGCATGGAACCAGTCCTGGATGGAGGAGATTGTTGGTATCAGCCACTGGTCCTGTAACAGAGACTCTAGAAAATACTGGAAGCGTTGCCTGGACAAGGTGCCACAGGACCTGAAGAAGATCAGAGTGAATAAAAACAGAATGAAGATAAAAATTAAAGCAAAGGTCAATTTTTGGCAGAAGTTCCATGTTGGGGGAGTGACATAGAAGAGGCCAAGGGCCATGAGGAAGCTTAGAAGGTCATAAAGATTCAAGAATCCAGGATGGCAGATTAAGAGGTTTTCCGAGCTTGTTGTCTCCCACTGTCTCATGTCCATTGCATTCCATCGTGCCTGGTAGTGAGCTTCATCACGGAGTGAACTGTTCTCTTGGAGATGTTGGGGGTTCGTCGGTCATCAGAGGCTGGTAGTGCCTAAGCAAAAGCTGGTTGAAAGTTTGATTACGAATTTTTTGCAGTTGGGTTTGAAGGAACTTCATTATGCAGGGCAAGAGAGCACAAAAAAGGAGCATCCCAATAAGGGGCCCAGAGAGAGGTAGTAAGTACATGGCAAGATAGGATTGGAAGAACCTCGTTATGGGATTGGAGGAGGTAGGTTTGAGCAATTGGGTCGATAATTCCTGCAATTTAACAACTTTTTTTTTATTAGCCCAGATTCATTAACATAATAGCAACATTCTCTCTGAGGAATAGGCATGTACCCTCCTTTTCTGCAGTGAGAAGATCAATTGCCCTTCGGTTCTGTAAAGCCACTTGTGCCAATGAAGTAACCTGCCACTGCAAGGAGCCAAGAGACTCAGCAGTGGTATCGAGTGCTTCCTGCAGTTTTTGTCGCACGTCATTGGATGCCCATAGAGCATGACCTATAGCTCCACCAGAGAGACCGAGACTTGCCACTGAGGTTGTTAAAGTGAGGCCTACCAGAACCGGCAGAAAGACTGCCCTACGGGTGCGGGAAGGTAAGGCCAACTGTCGGAATTCAGTGGGAGTATACAAAGAAAGCAGAGGAACTACAGTAACCAAGATACAGGTGCCAGAGACATTGATCGTTGAGGTACTTAAAGACCAATTACACCAGATGAAATGTCCAGGTTGCATAAACGCAGGGCTCTATGGGGTGCTATAGCTCAAGGAACAAATGGGTAAAGGATTCATTATTGGCAGGTGGATACAGATGAAAGGAAATAAAGTATTGTTGGAAATACTTTCCCACAGTGGGATATGTGTCACATGTAGGGGTTGTCCTTACTTAGAGAAATTGTAGGTTTTTGTTGAAATATTTCCTGCCGCTAATGGGACCGCTGCTAGAAGTGGACGACTAAGTGAAGCACAGAGAAAGCACTGAGAAGTAGGCACCAAAAGAATGGAGGAGTTTAATAATCGAAGAGTTTGGTGTAGCAAATTGAGCCATGTGGAAGGGGGACCTTAGGGGGTTGAAGGCTCTGAATCCTCTTTGGATGAGCTATGGATAAGATCTCGAAGTTTTGATTCTGACTCCTTAATGTGTTCGACTACCTGGATGGTTGCCTTAGGTGGCGTAATCAGGGTGCGGCCAACAGTCATCCACCCTGTGGGTCTGGCTGAGGTTGTCCGAGCATAGACAGCAAACTCAACATAGCCCCAACGTTTGGCCTTGGGGTCAGGTGTATCTGAAGTATATGATCCATTGTTATCGGATGAAGAGCCTTTATGCCACTTTAGGTAACTAGAAGTCCACCCTTCAGGGTAGCCAAGTGAGTGGTAAGAACAGCTACCACGTTCATCATGGAACCTGCATGACCAATAGGGACACCCATTATATATCTCAGGCCACCAATGACAATAGTCTTTGGTTTGATTAAAAAGGAAGCAAATGAAAGGCCAGTTCCAGCTACCAGGGACGAAGGTCCTTGAAGGTGACAATTTTAGGGGAATAGAGGTGCAGTTGTGGATGAAGCAAGTAGTTGCATCCACTGCGCGGACCTTCTGCATGCCATGTTCTGAGTATCGTTCCCGAAGAGTGAATAAATACATGGTAGGTTAGGAGGGTAAAGACAAGTCCCAACAGAGCACAGAAAAGAAGCAGAGCACAAAAAAACAAGCAGTTAGAGAAGACTAGGGTGTTGGGAGAGCTCATTGTGCCTTCTTTAAGAGGAATTGGGCTGCAGGGAACACCGTGTGAGCCGCAACTTAAATGGGTGAGATGGGTGTGGAAAGCAGGAGTAAAGGGGAGGTTCAGGAGGTGATTCTTGGAGTTCCTCTGGGGTGGTCCTGTCGTCAGCAGGTGGGGCCTCCTGGTGATATGGCTTCAACCTAGAAATGGGAATCCAGGGAGTGAGATGGTTGTCTGATAAGGAGAGTTTGGCGGCGGTGGGGTTACAGAGAATGACAGGATAGGGGCCTTCCCATTTTGGTGCAAGAGTCCCTTTCTCCTCTGGGGTATTATAATAGACTAGACTCCCAGGTGTTAAGGGAGGAGTGTTTGGAGAGGAGACTGGGTCTGGAAGAAGCCAGTTCTGATATTTCCAGTGTTCCGAGCGGAGATGAAACAAGAGAGGCAAAGACAAATCTCGGGTGAGAGGTCCTTGTGAAATGACCAACCCAGGGGGTATAAGAGGTCTTCCATACATTATCTCAAAGGGAGACAGTAAAAATGGTTTCTTAGGGAGAGCTCTGATTCGAAGCAAAGCCAATGGAAGGATTTTGACCCAGTCTAAGTTTAATTCCATTGTCAATTTGGTAAGGACTTCCTTCAGAGTACGATTTACCCTTTCCACTTTCCCTGAAGCCTGGGGGTAATATGGACAGTGGAAATGCCACTTGAAAGAGAGGGCTTGAGAGACCTTTTTTGTGATCCTAGAAATAATCTCAGGGCCATTGTCATATTGTAGGGAAGTCGGCATACAAAACCTGGGGATGATGTCTGTCAGTTAGATTGAAGCTACAGTGGAAGCCTTTTTATTGGAAGTGGGAAATGCCTCAACCCAAACAGAGAAAGTGTCCACAAAGACAAGGAGGTATTTAGTGTGCCATACTGTGGGCATGTTGGTGAAGTCTACTTGCCAGTCAGCAGCGGGAATGTGTCTCCGGGCTTGGTGGAAAGGGAAAGGTTTGGGCCTTAAAGGAGTATGAGGGTTGGTCCGCTGACAGATCTGACAATTAGAGGCTATATTCTCTAGCATGGCTATGTCAGAAGGGTTGAGGGAGAAGAAGCTCTGTAAAAAAAGGGTCAAAGACTGAGAATTGGAATGGTGTAGAGTATGAAGGAACTTGAAAAGATTTTTGTTCTTACTGGAAGAAGTAGGGGCTTCAGATGAGCTGTCTAAAGTGGCCATAATATGTCCCCCATGGGGGCCATAATTGGAAGTGGTAGCAGCCATTCGTGCCGCCTGGTCAGCTTTGGCATTGCCCTCAGTGATAAGAGAGCCGTCCTTCTGATGTGACCTACAATGGACAACTCCCAACTGGGTGGGTAAGTGGGAGGCCTCTATCAGATTGGTTAAAAGAGCCGAATTAGTGATCGCATTACCTTTGGTGGTAAGTAGGCCTCGCTCCTTTCATATTGAAGCATGGGATAATAAGATCTGGAAGACATATTTTGAATCAGTATAGAGGGTGAGGGATTTGCCTTGTGCTAGAAGGCAGGCACGAGTGGCTGCTATAAGTTCAATCTGCTGGTTGGTAGTTCCTGAAGGCAAAGCTTTGACGTCTATAATCTCAGTGGCTGAAACTACAGCATATCCAGAGTAATGAGTGCCGTTCTGCCTAAAGGAACTGCTGTCAGTAAACCAGATAAGGTCAGGCTTGGTGAGTGGTTCCTCAGAAATGGAACAATGACAGCGGAGGAAATCATCTAAGGTTTCCAAGCAATTATGAGTTGGTGTGTTAGAAGTGGGAGTCATAGGGAGCAGTGAGGCAGGGTTCAGTGCAGAGCATGGGAGGAAAGTAATATTAGGGTTTTCCTGAAAGAAAGTGAGGAACGACAGAACTCTGGATGGAGGAAGGGTTTGAAGGCCCTTATAAGCTGAAAGATCTTTCAAGTGATGTGGGGAGTGGATAGTTCAAGGTGCCCCAAAAGTCAGCTTAGAGGCTTCTTTGTGTAAAATTTGTCCAGCAACCAGAGCTCTTAAGCAAGGGACCCACCCACGAATGGTAGAGTCTAGTTTCTTGGAAAATATGCCACAGGTGCAAATGTAGGCCCATAGTTTTGACCTAAGACCCTAAGTGCTTGCCCCCCTTTTTCATGGACATATAGATGAAATGGTCTTGAAAGCTCAGGAAGGTGAAGGGCAGGTGCCTTTAAGAGGAGTTGCTGAAGCCTGCGGAAGTGGTAGATGGGGGAGAAGACAAGAGATTCACTAGGGGGTCCATTTGCTAGGTGATACAGGGGTTTGAATAGAAGAGAATAATTTGGGATCCAGGCCCTAAAATAACCTGCTACTTCTAGGAATGATAGTATTTTGGCTTTCATATGGGGCACTGGAAGATCAGAGAGGAGTTGCCTCCTATCCAGTGTTATTTCCTTTTTCCCGGGTGTAAGGCAAAAACCAATAGAGGTGACAGAAGACTGGGAAACCTGTGCTTGTGGGGAGACTCCCTATATCCCTTGTCTGCTAGGAAATTAAGAAGCTGAGCGGTGTGGGATTGAGAGTGTTCCCAGAGGGACTACATAGAAGAAGGTCATTGACATATTGAAGGAGAATAGAGTCAGGACAGGTCGGGTGAAAGGATGTGAGGTCCTGGGCAAGAACTTGGCAAAAGAGATGGGGGCTGAATCCCCGTGGGAGGACAGTCCAGGAAAGCTGATGAGAATGGTGGATGTGAGAGTCAGTCCACGTAAAAGCAAAGATATTCTGATATTCTGAGAACAAGGGAATAGAAAAGAATGCATCTTTTAAATCTAGGACCGAGAAGTGGGTAGTAGTGGCAGGAATCTGAGAGAGGAGGGTGTAAGGGTTGGGCACTAGCGGGTGGATGGGGACCACAGAGGAGTTGACAAGGAGAAGGTCTTGAACCAGCCTGTAGGACACGTTAGGTTTCTTAAGTGCCAGAATGGGGGTGTTGAAAGGAGAGTGTGTAGGCCTAAGATACCCCTTTCGTAATAAATCCTGGATGATGGGTTCTAATTCGAGGAGGGCTGTGGTTGTGAGTGGATATTGTGGTTGACTAATATATCTTGAAGGGTCCCGTAAGACAATATGAATAGGACTGCATTTAGCCATAAAGGGTGTAGTTGTGTCCCAAACCTCAGGCTTAACTAGTTTAGAGAGTCATGGAGGAGTGCATGAAGGAGGTGTATCTGCCCCTAGGAACATCATGAGGAAATGAGAGGTAGGAGAGGTGTGGGGTGATATGTGAATGGTGACTTTTCATAGTGAGAGTATGTCCCTTCCCAGAAGGGGAATGGGGCAATGGCTCATAACGAAAAAGAAGTGAGTGAAGGACAAAAGGGATCCCTGCATATAACATGATGGGGGGGTTTGAGGGAAAATCTGTTTAACTCCTACCCTGACAATAGGAGTTTTTGAGGGTGTGGTAGAGCCCCAATACTCCCTTAAGACTGATAAAGCGGCACCAGTATCCAAGAGGAAGGTAATGAAGCATCCATCCACCAGGAAGGTAACCCTAGGCTCTTGATTCTTGATGGTAATAGTCTGGAGGGAAAGCCCAGGACTCCGTCAATCCTCCTCTGCCAAGCCCAAGAGAGGCTGTGGTTGCCGGGCAGCTGACCAATCTCCCTTATGGGTTGTTGGGCAGTCTGCCCCCCAGTGTCCCCTTTGATGGCATTTTGGGCAGGGGTTGTACGGTGTCCTCAGTGAAGGACAATCCCTGGCCCAATGTCTCTCCTTACCACATTTGAAGCAAGCTCCCGGGGGTGTCATATTGGGATGGCGTGGTGATGGCCTTCTCTGAATGACCTGGGTCAACATTTGGAATTTGGCATTTTCAGCCCTCTGCCTACGGCATTCACTTTCATGCTCTCTATCATAAAAAACCTTGAAAATGAAGATTTTGGTCTAAGGAGTAGCAGGGCCCTGTTCAAGCTTTTTAAGCTTGGCTTTAATGTCAGGGTAGCTTTGGGCCAGAACATATGTCATTAAGACATGACGGCCATCAGGGGTTTCTGGGTTGAGGTTTGTGTACTGTTGAAGGGCCTTGGTTAGTCTATCCAGGAATTCTGAAGGTGTTTCCTCCTTCCTTTGAATGACCTCCTGCACCTTTTTAAAGTTAACAGCCTTACGGATGGCCTTTTTCAGGCCCGCCAAGAGGCAGGATGTAAAAAGGTCATGAGACTGTAAGCCTTCAGGGGTGTTGTAATCCCATAGAGAATCCTGCTCTGGGACAGCATGAGGGCCTGTGGGGTGGTTAGGATTGGTCCTATTATTTTCATCAGCATGGGCTTGGGCTAGCTCCCAGACCCATTGCCTTTCCTCAGGGAGAAGTGTATTGGCCAAGAGCATGTAGATGTCATGTTGAGTGAGGCTATATGCTTGCAGGACCCATTGAAACTCCCGAATGTAAGTGGTGGGGTCAGTGGTGAATGAGCCTAACTTCCTCTCTAGCTGAGTAATGTCCGACATGGAGAAGGGCACGTGGACTCTGATGACACCCTCGGGACCAGCTACCTCACGAAGGGGTGCGATGGTCTTGGGGGTGGGAAGGAGTCCCTTAGACCTGGTAACAGGAGGACTGAAAGAGGCAGGAGGCGGACAGGAAGGAGAGGGAGGGGAAGGGAGTGTCTCTTTGGAAGAGGAGGAGGTGGAGCAGGCAGAAGAGGGCGGAGGGGAGGAGGATGAAATGGAAGGATGAGGATCCTTGGAATCAGGCAGAGGAAGAGGAGGGTTTAGCGGGAGAGAAGGGGCAGATAGGACTGGGGGATAAGGTGGGGGTTAATCTGCTGGGCTGAATGAGGAAGAATCTGTGAAGTCAGGAGTAGAAGTAGGGGAAGAGAAGTGTTTGCAAACAAGGAGGACCTGAGAGGGAGGGCAGGATGAGCAGCGACAGGGTGCTGTGTGAGAAGGCTAAAACCTTAAATGCAGGGAATCTCACTCCACTTTTTCAGATGCTGGCAGTAGTTAAAAAGATCCCAGAGAAGGTTTGGATGTAAGGAGCCTTCTGGAGGCCAATGATTTCCATTATCCAGTGGATATGTAGGCCAATCTTGGGTACAGAATTTGATTAGAAGTTTGGGCTTGATGTCTGGTGTGAGGGAGAGTGTGGCCAGATTTTTTATTAAACATTTGAGAGGTGAGGCTTCAGGTACAGATGAAGAGGTGCCCATTGTCACAGGGAGAGAAGGAAGAGAGAGAGAGAGAGAGAGAGAGAGAGAGAGAGAGAGAGAGAGAGAGAGAATAAGAGTAAGCGAGAGAGACAAAGAGAAAACCCGGGCTGGAACGGCTTCCAGGAAGCTCAGGGTGAATGGTGGTCAGGTGGGCGTCCCCAAAATGACCAGCCGTCATGAGGAAATACAGAGGGCACTACCTGGTCGTCACCAGTGAAGTGCGATCTGTGAGACCCAATGGGTTCGGAGCCACGGGCAACCTGACGTCAGGCAAGTTTTCGAACGCAGCAGAAAAAGTCAGTAATGAAAACAGAACTCTGGTTCCGGCAGAATGCAGTTCCAGGACAGGAGTTCAGTTTTCCCCGAGCAGAGAGGCAGCTTCAGCCAGACACAGCAGCCCTGCAGCAAACAGCAACTCTAGCCAGCAGCGGCAGCGGCAGCAGAGGAGAAAAACCAAAGAGCCTCTCATGTAAACTCAGAAGCCTCACGCCCCAAAGGAAAACGGATCACCAGAGGGTCCACTGCGACCAGTAAAGGTCTTAGTGGCAGGAATTTCCTGCCCCCTACAGGGCGTCTAGAGTGTGCCAGATGATCATGGTCACAAAACCAGCGGTAGCCTGAAGGGAGTTGGAGAGCCAGGGTCAGGGGAGGCTTACATATATCAGATCTGTTGTGAGTGCAGGAAGCCGGCATCTGAAAAGAGTGGACCAGGGCGGAGTGTCTTGGCGGGGCAGGGGACGGGGCTCTTGTTAGAAACAGCTCACCCATATTCTCACACGGGGCAACAGAATGAAAGAACTTCCCAAGCAAAGGCACTTTGCTGGGAGAATTCCAATTTTATTGCAAAAAGCTGTGTGCTTATATAGAAATAAGGGGAAGATGGAAGGGCTTAGATAAATGGCAGGCAAAACGTTTATTGGTAAGTTCTTTCAGCTATCAGCTCTGGAGCCCAGGAATTAGTTCTTATTGGGGCTAAGGTTTCCAACCAGCGAGATTTCAAATTGGCGCCAGCAAGAGAGTTCACACGGGTGGAAACATTTCGCACCACTGCAGAAAAAAGAAGGTAGAAAGAAGAAGTCCTTAGGCACCATGTTGGGGTTTTTTTCTGGGGTATGGCTGCCGTTTATATTTTCCCAACAATGAGTATACCAGACAGTGCCTTGATTGACTGGTTTTCATGAAAATGGTGTTTAACAGAGATGCCAGAAAGTTGGGTCCTGCTGAGTAGTGGGCCTAGAGCAATGGTGGGCAGGTGTGTGATAAAACATCTGTGGTGGGGCCATGTAGATCTGTCATTGGATTCCAAATGGCTTGTGACTGACATGGTGAAGCCAGCAGACCCTTATATGTAAAGGCACCTTGTTACATAGAAAGGTTTCAGGACAATGTTCAGAATCAGGTTGCTATGGTCAAGGGGGCAAGCTATGTGGGATAGAAGCCTGGTTCTTGTATTCTTCTGCAGACCCTGACCCACCACACGTGAAAGAAATCCCTCCCGCACTGTGTCCCCATTGAACTCCTTGTATTTCGTGAAGCAAATACCCAACTCCCAGTACAGCAGCAAGAAACACCACGAAAATAGAGGATGACCATATGGATTCAATGTCCACACAGGGAGACATTTAGCCCCCAGGGGCCACAGTTTACCTACAATGGAAAATTCAGCACTGCTGTCTCATGTTCATTGGAAAATAAGAAACCATGTCCTGCAGGTCACATTGATGCAGACCCAGCTTTTATGGTCTCACTATAAAGGAAGCTAAAGCTCCTGACAACAACATATATTTCAAGTGCCCAACCTCACAGGCAGTTTCACAAGAAGTCTCTAGGCCAGCAGACCTTCATGTTTGTGGAGGGTTTACCCTGTCCCTTACTTTTGGAAACTCCTCTACCACTTCCAAGGTTGTGAACTCCTGATCATATTCCATTCTATATATGTATTCACGGATTTTCTAACTCTTCTCGTCTGATTGTGTCATACTTGGGCCTTAGGTGTTGTCAAGGCATTGTTCTGAATGAGAGTGGGAAGATTTTTGTGTAGCACATATTTACATACACATTGGATTCATTTTTCAATTTTCCATTCAAAATACTGAATCCCTGACACTAACACATACCCTACTAGACTCTGACTACTAATCCTAATATGATGGAGAAATATAACCCAAACAGAATAGAAATACAAGCAGTTGAGAGGAGGCATGGCATATAGTTGGTCTTGCCTTTTGCATGATATAGGGTAGGAGTTATAAATCTTGTTAATTTTTTGTTGAAATAGTCCTCCATGTGTTTTTAAAGTTAACACATATGTGAATTCCTGTCTCACTTTTTCTGTAGCCAATTTAGCACATGTATTTTTATATGCACATATAAAATCCTACCTGGTATCACAAGTACATTTTTGTGAGGTGGCTAACTTGGGAGATACAAAGTATGAGAAGAGATCACTCCTCCTAAATATTTTTGGAACTGAAAATTCAAACTATGAGTGAGCTTCTTAGTTGAAAAACATTATACATAAATCCATGTTTAGTAAAATTAATATTTTTGGATCTGTGAATGAATATATATTTCATGATGAATTTTGATTGGCATATATATTGCTAATTTCTAATGTATCTGTGATATATATATAATTTTCAAAATATGAAATATATGTGTCTTATTATACACTCCCTAAATAATTCACTCATGTTCATGTATGTGGTTTTATAATCAACTTTTCATAAGATTGTTTTTAGAAATATTCATCCACCTGAAATACATATTTGTTTCCTAGAACTGAAAACTCACTTCAGTGAATGGTGCAAACAAAGCCTTATATTTCTACAGTAACTGACCCAATTTAACATCAATGAAAGTAGATTTCTATGGGACATGATGTGTATTTTGATGTTCATTTTAATTCAACACTGGTACATTACTATTTCTTCAGTTTTTATACATCGTAGAATATACATTTCATCCACAAGTTCACAAATTTAAAGACATTTGTAACACATTCAATCACTTCCTGCTTCAGAACACATGTATTCCTCCTTGTTTTTGACTGGTTATTTCATGAGACTTCTTTCCAAACACATTATTTTCGATTTCCATAATCAATTTGGAAGCAAAACTCACACACATTTTATGATAAACTACAACCCTAATATTACCATTAGATGTATAACTGGTTGGAATGAATGTATGTATATCAATGTAAGATTTCCTGTGTATTTTGGGATATCAATTTATTCCAATTTCTAAATTTGGAAACAATTATATTATTTATTCACAGTATGGTCTATTCATGCATTCTCTCTATATTCATACACACATGGTACACCTATTTGTGCCCCCAATACTAATTTATATCTCTTCAAAATATTGCTCTCAGAAATGGTGCAACAAATACTCATGTCACCTGATCTACATATACATTTTTTCACAGTAATATTCTGGCCACAAAATGCAAAGTCACACTTACGACTGTACCAAAGCCTAAATGGAATGTGAGTATTGATTATGAACATCACCCATGTCCAGGTTGCCTAATGCTCTCAAATGTCAATCCTATTGGTGACTACATATTTGTTTCTTCCTAATATTATTTATTCAAACTCAAGCCTGTTGAAAATGTCTAATCCTATCGATCACTTTATCATTTGCCTGATTTTCTAATGTCTCTATTGATATCTGCTTTCCTACATATTTTCCCCAGTTCATCATTGTGACTGAGTCTTCACATCTGCTGACATTTACATTTTCTCTCTACCTGAAACCCTATTGCTTAAGAACTTTTTGTCCAAATCCTATACTCACTCTTTTTCCTAATCCTACCAACTATCTTCCTAATCCTACCAACTATCCTTTTTTGACTGGATGTTTTCTTTGACATTCAATCATCCAAGGTACAAGGTCCTATGCCATTGTGTATAGATTTATCTGAGACACATGTGCAGAACATAATTCAAACCTAAGTATCCCAATCAAGGATCCAATTCCCTTCTGGGCTTCAAATCTTACCTAGATTTCTGTTTTCATACATATATTTCCCCTCTATATATTCTTATAAATATCACAGGTTCCCAATAACATTATTCATCCAGCAGAATGATTCCTAAGCCAAATCAAACATGTTATGTACCCTAACCATACTCTGTTCCCTCAATCTAACTTTACAGAAAAGCAGGGACAGAGTTGGTCTTACAATACAGGAATGTAAGAAATCTTCCACCTGCTGAGAAACAAAAAGGTCCATGCAGAAATGAACCCTGGGGAAGATATAGGAAGCTATGATGGACCTGAGAGAACAAAAGTCATCTTCCACGACAAACAACCTGGTCAGGATGAAGGGGTGTGTCTGAAGCAGTCTCTCTTTTCTTAATGTAGAGAAGATGGACAATACCAGGCCTGTGTGGAGAGCTGTTCCCGGGTGCCTATGTTTGATATACCATTCAAACTTGTGAAAGTGTCACAGGAAGTAGGGGCAGACTCCATCAATTGGGACACTTGGAAGCAACTGTTAGGACAAAGTGGTTGCCAAGGCAGTGACCTCATTCAGTTCCTGAAGGAAGTGACCTACATCACTTTCTTGGTGATGGAACTCTCTGAACTAGGGATCCAGGAAGCCAGGCACCCAGAGGCAGTCCCAGTCCCAGTCCCAGTGGCCTCACATGTTTGGATTTACCAAGGACAGCATCAGTCTTTCTTGGTAACTACTGATGTGAGGATGGCCAAATGCCAGGAAGGTCTGAAGAGGGGCCTTTCCTGAGTAAGCAGGTAGTGTCTCACCACTGGCACCTGACAACATCACAGTGTTGGCCAAGGAGTCCACATCTGACATAGGACAGTCCATTTTGGAGTAACATACTATGGCCCATCAGTCAGAGGACACTCCGGATAGTCATAGACCTACTTGAGGGAAGGAGGTGACTTTGTGGGTGTGGGTGTGAGTTTGTGGTTTTGTCTAATGATCTGAGAATAGGTAGGAAAGTCGGTTTGTTAGGATTGGAGTGGACTGTTTCTAGTAAGTCTTTTGACAATGTGAGTGTTTCTATGTCTGTTTATCCCACTGTGTCCGTGGTTGTAGACATTAGAAAAGAGAATGCATCAATGGATGTGTCCTGAATAGTAGAAAGCTTCACAACATTCATCCTGCCCAATTTATGAATGGATTTTGGCTTGCCTAATGGATGGGCAAAAACCACTGTCTTCCTAAATTCCTGTTTTCTTCTTGAATTCTGGCCACTCTCCAGAATAGGCTCATGGTTTTCTTTCCAAGACATGTACCACCTCCAAGCTCTGTGACATGGCTATGTACTGGATAGCTGAAGGGAATGGGATCATCTCGGAAAACTCAGATATCATTCCAGAAACCCTGCCTTGGGCCATTTGCTTACCAATTGTTCTGTTGCCCTGAATGTCAGAAAGGTCTTTGCCTCAGGCCACCCCTTTGTGAAGCCTGAAGAAAACGGTTTTCAATGGAAATTAATGGGCGTCAGCTGTAGATCTTTGCTTAATTGCTTTGGAAAGGGATGTGTCTGCATCAGACTCTTGGCCATGTGTGAGGTTGTTGAATAGATTCTCAGCACCTGATGGATCTAACGAACAATTACATGTGTGCTTCCAAAACCAGAATGGCCAAAAAAGCAGTGATTGTGGACGAAGTCTCTCGCTTTCCTCTGTAAGATTCCTGATCTCCATCAAGTGAAAATAGGGATCCTTTTTGTCAAATGAGTTCTTCAATCCCTGCAGAGGATAGCCCATAGGTGCTTGGGTTTTCTCATGATTCCAATACACATAAAGAATCTATACCCGAGAGTCAGGAGGCCTCAAATTGGAGAATCAGAGCAGTATTTACGGCAGGCTTATTTGATCACTCCTGGTTCTCAGGAAGGGTGTCCAGGCAACCCTGACTTTAGGCAAATGACGGGCAAGGGAGGTTATTTTGTACACTGTCTTGGGCTGAGTCCCTCATGGAAACCTCCAGCCACAGGTTATGATGAGTGTCTATATGGCAGAAGATGAGGGCCTTGTGGGTGTGTTTTGGTTTTAATTGTGGTCATTTGTTTGGCGGTTGGAAGTGATGACTGGTTCTATCTGGGCTTGAACTCTGGTGTGATTCCCCTTAGAGTCTGAGTTCTGGAACTGATCTCAGAGAAATATTGCCATAAACTGCATTCAGATTTTAGGACGCCACGCATGGGATTCGCCCTTGGAAACTGAGATCAAATACCAGGGTGGCTTTCCACAGAGCCTTGGAATATCAGCTAGGATATCACATGATTTTATTCTGAAAGATTTGGCAGCCATAGTTGACAGTCAGAACACCCATGGACGTCACATTAAAGACCTCAATGGGCCTGGCTTCATGTGACCTTTTGACCACTCTATGGGAAGACTTGCCTGTGAGATTTCTCCAGAGAATTTAATGAAAATAGCTTCCTCACATTTAATAGTTCCTGAATAAACTGAAACCCACAGTGCCTCCAACTTCATCCAAGAAAAATGGCTAGATAAATACAATGAAGTCTTTGAAATTCCCTTAACCAGGTGGCACTGGAGAACCTTTAGATGTCTTGTTGCTGATCATGAGTGTACCAGAGAATGCCATGATTGACCAGGTTTCATGAAAATGGTGTAGAACAAAGATGCCACTAAGTTGGAGCCTGCTGAGTAGTGGGCCTATTGCAGTGGTGGGTAGGTGTGTGATAATACATATGTGGTGTGGCCATGAGGATTTGCCATTGCTTTCCAAATGGTTTGTGACTGACATGGTGCAGCCAGCAGACCCTTCTATGTAAAGGCATCATGTTATATGGAGAGGTTTCTGGGCTAAGTTCAGAGTCAGATTTCTAAGGACAAGGGGGCAAGCTCTGTGAGATAAAAGCCTGGTTGGTGCATTCTCCTTCAGACCCTGACCCACCACAAGTGACAGAACTCCCTCCAACACTGGGTTCCAGTTGAACTCGTTGTATTTCATAAAGCATATACCAAACTCCCAGTACAGCAGCAAGAAACACCACAAAAAGTGGAGGATGACCAAATGGCTTCACAGTCCACACGGGGAGACACTTAGCATCCAGTGGCCACAGTTTACCTACAAACAGAAAATTCAGCACTGCTGCCTCATGTTCATTAGAATACAAGAAACCATGTCCTCCAGGTCACATAGATGCAGACTCAGCTTTGATGGTATCACTAGAAAGAAGCTAAAGCTCCTTACAACAACATATATTTCAAGTGCCCAAACTCAGAGGAAGTTTTTCAAGAAGTGTTTAGGCCAGCAGAGCTCCATGTTTTTGGAGTGATTACCTGTTAGACCAGGACACAAGAAAAGACCACTGACTCTAATTAAAATCAAATTAAATTAAGCTTATTATTTTCACCGGCTGTGCTGCCTCTCCCTCATAAAATGGCGGGAATAAGACAGCAACCCCAGCTTTCCTACAGGCAGCTTAATAGCCCAGAAAATTACACAAAAGGGGGTTTACAGATAACAGAACTCTGACAAACATCACACTAATGGCAGTCTACATTTTTTTTGCTGTCCCTACATCAGAGTTCATGAAGACCATTAGAGCCTCAGAGAGGGTTGTTGTCTCGTGAGAGAAGGCAAATATTTATGATGTGTCACTAAAGTTTCAGAGAGGGCTGCTATCTGGTCAGAGAGCCGGGCATGGGTGAGTTCCAGGCGTGGGCAGGCATTCCAAGCAGGTTTAGAATTTGAAGTGATTTATGCTAAAGCCAAAATTATCTTTTCATGGCTTTTTGGCAAGATGGCTCCCAATTTTAATTAAAGATCAGGTTGGGTCTATCATTCCCCCCTTTTCTTTGTGTCCCTTTCAAATCTTTGATAGATTACGGGAAGAGCACTGAGGAAATTTTAATCCCTCAGGTAAGAGTCTCCAAATTTTTAGAACTCACCCAAAACCGATCTCCCTGATTTTACCTGACTTAATTAATTACTTATATTGATAGTCTATTTATCTTTCTCTCCATTGTTTTAAGAAGAGTGGTGTCACTCATTTTTTCTTCTTCTGACCTGAGACAGGGTGACATGAGTGGGCATGGCATGAGGGACATGAGTTGCCTTTTAGAAGTCAGTTGAGGGACATGAGTTGCCTTTTAGAAGTCAGTTCGGTTTGAAGTCTGATTGGGGAAGAACAGGTTGTAAAGTCATCTGGGGATGGGTTCTTCTATGAGAGAAACAAAAAACATGAGTACTGAAAAAATGTTGCAGCAGCTGGAACATGTCACTGTATAGAAGTTCCATCACCAGTCTTTAATATCCCCAGTTATCCGGACTGTCAACTTAACTTGTACTGTTACACTTGTCCCTCCCCATAAGATACAGTTTAATAATTTAATGTCATCTGATCTTGTAAAATCTTTTTACTAGTATGACCTCTGTGTCTCTTAGAGAAACCTTTAATTCTGTTACTCAGGGATGGATAATTGTACTAGCAAACACCAAGCCTACCTGTGTAGGTTAGGAATATCTGTAGGCCTTAAACTGAAAACTTATCCCTGTGGCAGGTCTTCTTGATAGTCTCTTTTTATAAGTATCAGGCATTCCTTTCTGAGAATTCTTCTTTGTAGCCACCAGTCTTACTTATTTTGGGAGGCAAACATAAAGTGCATACCTTTAAATTATATTATTATTATTATAATTTAAAATGCCCAGGAATGGATGTATTTTGTTCTTAACTGTCTTTGCTAAGTGTTTAAGATGAAGCAGTCAAACTGACTTTTGTTTCCATCTATTGTTAACAGTCAGCTGAGCTTTTATGGGAGTCAATTCTGGGGAAACTTGAGAGCAGATTCTCAGTTCTGCTAGTGCCATTTGCGCTAGGTGGGTCCAGATCTTGCTTGACCATTTGGCTTCCCTCGGAAGCATCAGGGATGTCTCCTTTCTTTGATGACTCTCCTCTTCGTAACAAATACCCTGATTGGCTTTCTGTTCTCCAGTGGTCTCATTAATCTCCCTGATCAGGAGGAGGTTATGTGGCTCAGAGTTTCAAAGCTCTTTAGAGAAGTTACCTGTTCCCTGGATTCAGAATGACTCAGAGGGCAAAAGCCAAATATTGGTTTTCTTGGCGCTTTTCATTTAACTTTAATTTTAAATCCTAATCTTAAACATCCAGCAAATAAATTTTAACAGCCTTATATTAAGAGTACTGGGCTTTAATGTCTATAACTATATCATTATCTTTTTATTAATTGGGATCTGTATTTTTCTGTCTGTATTGTAAGTAATGACTTATTATCTTGAATAAACCCATTTTGTGTTCTTAAAGCAACACGTTTGTAAAACAGTAACAGAGAATCTTTAGATCACTGATAAAATAATTTCAAAATAAAATTAACAAAAGTAAAAATACTTAGCTTGTGTAATAGCTACCCTGAATTTTTTGGCTGAGTTATACATTATATCCCCTGTTTGAGATCCTAGGAATATTGACCTTAAAAAAACCAACTTTTTAACATAACTTTAAAGAAATATTATCTGACCTACTGGTTTTGTAGTCATTCTCATATGTAGTAAGATGAGACACAGAGCCTTATCTCAGGTAAGGCAGGGCTCTTTATAAATCTTAAGTATTTTAGTTCTAAAGATAATCTTTATTTATAAATATCATTTGACAAAGTTTACATAAATTGTTTGAGGTCACATGAACATTAGCTAACACCATATAATATCACATTTAAAACATGAATTAAAGAAAGGCTGAAAGTTTTTAACCTTTACATCGATTAGGCTCTCATTAACTAAAAAATACATTTAAATTTTTCCCCAATGTAAAAAGTAACATAAAAGTTTACATATCTTATTGATAACAGGTAAATAAATCCCCAATATATTTTTTTACCATAAAACTTCAGAGCACCAGCTTGATATAATGCTCTTTTAAAGTTTCTACCTTACAGACTTGAATACATATAAGATATGAAAACATTGATAGCATCACAATTACATTGATGTTTCTACATTAACCAAGTTTAGCTTTTAAAGCAATGGCAGTACAGTGCTCTAAAGTAACAGTTCTTATTTAATCAGTTGTTTAATTTTTATGGTTGCTTGCTCTAGAGAAAATAAAACTTAATAAACACAACGTTATGGGTAAACTTATGTTTTAAGAAATTTCTGTCTCATTAACACATGACTGATTTTTATATTCTTACACAGACTTTAATAAAAACTTATTCAGACCTTAGTAAATCAATCAGATATCTAACAAAAGTACTCATGAATGAGTAATCCCAATCAAATTTACTTTATTTATTTATCAAAATATTAGAGGAATGTATTGACAGTGTAAACCATTTTTATGTTGAAGGAAAGGTCCTAGTACCAAGGCATATTAGACATTTTGTAGATATTAATATTTTATTAGATTTTTGAACACCTAGAAAAATTTGTAAGCTTAAATTTAAAGACATTGATTTTTATCTGTTTATCCAATTTAAATTGAAACATTTAAATCACGTGAATTAAAGATCTTTGGATCTCCTATTTAAATTTGTTTTAATGAGCGCTTTTTTATGAGCGCTCCTTGTATATGTTAGTTTGTGTATCATATATATGATATACGCACATATGTATATATAGACATAAAACACATAACAAAAGTGTGCACACATAATAATAGTAAAGGCCTTGTAGCTTTTCTCAGGTGAAATCTCCATTGCAATGTTTCAAAATGTCTACAGTTGGTCAAAGATAGAACTGATCTGAAAAACATTAACCTAGGTCTGTATGCTCAAAATCATGAGCTCAAAAAAAAAAAGTATCTAAGGAAAAAAAAAGAGTCCTAGAAAAAGTGACTGGCTAGTAATTAGTAAATACCATACAATTTACCTTTTTTTTCCCCCTTAGGCCTCAAATCAGTCTCCTACTAAGATTGCAGGCTTCTTTCATTTACATTTCAACATAAGTCATGGCTGAG
Organism: Callospermophilus lateralis; assembly: GCF_048772815.1. Lineage (NCBI taxonomy): Eukaryota > Metazoa > Chordata > Mammalia > Rodentia > Sciuridae > Callospermophilus > Callospermophilus lateralis. The sequence continues at coordinate 1,359,930 of NW_027513573.1, forward strand.
GTCTGGAAGGAGCAGGAAAAACTGCTATTCTGAGCAGACACCTCAGGCCTTAGGCATTTTAACCATAATTTTGAGGTTCGGATGTTGAAAATTATGATATAAATTTAAGATACAATTCACAAAATTTTATATCTTTACATCTTGTTTTGTCAACAGATACCATTCTATGATTTACTATCCTTGTCCAAATTAATGCACTGGTACACACAGTGATATTTTCCCAGGCTATCCAATTCAAAATTGGTGAAAAAAAGACTGTATGATTGGGAAGTTACTTGCCAACTTGGAAGTAGAGTTCTTCAGTTTTCCATCCTAAGTATTTAAGTTCTCTGGCATGAATTATCATAAACTAAACAATTACCTAAACCCGACTTTTAACTGCAAGATTTTGCAATGCTTCAAAAACCCATTCAGATACCAGATTGTTAAAATAAAACATCATCATTTAGACACACATTCAGCTAAGATCATCCCCAAGAAACAATTTATAATATCAACACATTATTGCACATGTCTTAAAGGGCCAGATACAAAGACACAAGACAGACAGAAAGGAGGTCCAGACTATGGCTGTCAGAGAGAACCCATTAAACCAGAGCAGATAAGAGAAAAATCTCCTACACCAGTGTGCACCATAGATATTCACAGGGGGGGGGGGACCACATGTTTTAACAGAGGGGCAACCTGAAATGTAAAATAAAGTGTCTCCATGGTGACTTCACTGCATTTAGTGTCCCCTTTTTCTTTTTCTCTTTTTTAACAAGACAGAGGTGGCATAATTCTTACAGTGCGGAAAGGAAGGAGGTAATTCCCTGAATCAACAGGGCTTTGGCAGCTGATGGGAGTCCCTCAGTCCTTCCTTTTACTTACAGGATTAGCTCCTCTTGTTCAGTTCCACACCAAGCATGCTTCATCTCCTAATATTCCAGTAGACAGCTCTCACAAAGTTCCGGGGAGGAGGGGGGTACCAAATTTGTAAATTAAAGTTCGATTCCTGAACTTGAAGCCAATTAATACCAATTTAATAATGAGGACTGAGTTTTGAGAAAAAGAAAAAGGGAGGTTTATTGCTTTGCGAACAAAGGAGAAACACAGGGGACTCTGCCAAAGGTTGTGACTCTCTTGATCTGGAGCGACAAGGGGTTTTAAAGGAGTTTCACTTGTTAACCTGGGAGATGCTCAGTTCTTAGGTCCCCAGCAAGCATTGCCCTCTGCAATGGGTGTGCTCCAGGCAGCCAGCTAGGAGCTTCTGTCATCCTGCTTAACAAAGGGGGGTAAAGTTCATCGCAGTTCCCTAAAACACAGTCCAAAGGGGTGTCAGGCTTACTCTCTTTATTACCCATTTTTACGTCCAAGATACTTAAGTTTTTACCACTGAAATCACACAACAAAACAAACAAAAACAAACAAACAATCAAAAAAATAGAAGACAAAACAAAACACAAAAAACTGAAAACCAGCGCCTAAACAGAAAAACAGTGGAACAGTGCAACATCTTGCTATAGCTCCAGGGTAGGAGCGCGTGCGTGCCTGTCGGCCCCTCTCTACAGTTCCAGAGAAATTCCCTACAGAACAGAACAGAGGACAGAAAGATTCTCGTTACTCTCCTGGAAAGGAGTATATGTGAGCCTCCCCAGGCCACATCTCTGTCATCAGAAAAGATCTCCCTTAACCAGATATCAGGTGTTATAAAGGCGCCACTTACCTATGGAGGACTCCTCCACCAGGTGCTTGCTAATAGTTTTAGTGCAGAGGTTCACTGCAGTGCTCCCCGGACTAAAGGCTCTCTTCCTAATATAGAGAAGATGGACCAAATCAGGCCTGTGTGGAGAGCTGTTTCTTGGTGCCTATGGTTGATATACCATTCTAATTTGTGAAAGTGCCACAGAAAGTAGGGTAAGCCTCCTTCTCATGGTACGCTTGAAAGCAACTCTTTGGACAAAGTGGTTGCCAAGGCAGTGACCTCATTCAGTTCCTGAAGGATGCAACCTCACCTCACTTCCTTGGTAATGGAACTCTCTGAACTTGGGATGCAGGAAGCCAGGCACACAGAGTCAGTCCCAGTCCCAGTCCTAGTGGTCTCACTTGATTCAATTTAGCAAGGACAGAGTCAGTCTTTCTTGGTACCTACTGATGTGAGGATGGCCAAATGCCAGGAGTACTCTGAAGAGGGGCCTTTCCTAAAAAAGCAGGTACTGGCTCACAGCTGGCTCCTGACCACTTCACAGAGTTGGACATGGAGTCCAGATCTGAGACAGGATAGGCCATATCGGGGGAACATAGTATGGCCCAGCAGTCAGAGGACACTCCGGATAGTGAGAGACCTATTTGGGGGAAGGAGGTGCCTTTGTGGGTGTGGATGTGTGTTTGTGGTTTTGTCCCATGTTCTGAGAATAGGTAGGAAAGTCGGTTTGTTTGGTTTGGAGTGAACTGTTTCTAGTAAGTTGTTTAACAAGGCGAGTGTTTCTATGTCTGTGTATCTCACTGTGTCCATGGTTGTAGACATTAGAAAAAGAGAATGCATCAATGTATGTTTCCTGTCTAGTAGAAAGTTTCCCATCATTCATCCTGCCCAATTTATGAATGCACTAGGGCTTGCCATATCGATGGGCAACACCTGCTATCTTCCTAAGTTCCTGTTTTCTTCCTGAAATCTAGCCACTCTCCAAAATAGGCTCATGCTTTTGAGTCCACGATATGTACCACCTCCAAGCACTGTGACATGGACATGTACTGGATAGCTGAAGGGAATGACAAGCATCTCAGAAAACTCAGATATCAATGTGACCAGGAAAGTCTCAGTGGAGAACCCCTGCAATGGGCCTTTTGATTGCCTATTTTTCTGTTGCCCTGAATGTCAGTAAGTTCTTTGCCTGAGGCCACGCCTTTGTGAATCCTGAAGAAAACAGTTTTCAAACGGAAATGAATGGGCATCACCTGTGGCTCTTTGCTTAATTGCTTTGTAAAGGGATGTGTCTGAATCAGCCTCTTGGTCCTGTGTGAGCCTGTGGCTTAGATTCTCAGCACCTGATGGATCTAAAGAACGATCCCATGTGTGGATCCAAAATCAAAATGGCCAAAAATCAGTCACTGTGGATGAAGTCCCTCACATTCCTCTGTAAGGTTCCTTACCTACATCAAGTGAGAATAGGGATCCTTTGGGTCAAATGAGTTCTTCAAAGCCCTGCAGATGCTAGCCCATAGGTTCTTGGGTTTTCTTATGAATCCAATTCAAATAAAGAATCTAAACCCCACAGTCAGTAGGCCTCAAATTGGAGAACAGAGCTGTATTAATGGCAGACCTGTTTGATAACTCCTGGTTCACAGGGAGGGTGTCCAGGCCACCCTGACTATTGGCAAATGAGGGGAAAGGGAGCTTATTTGGAACACTGTCTTGTGCTGTGCCTCTCATGGAATCCTCTTGCCAGAAGTTATGGTGAGTGTCTATATGGAAGAAGATGAGTGGCATGTGGGAGTGTCTTGGTTTTAATTGTGGTCATTTGTGTGGCGGTTGGAAGAGATAATTGGGTCCACCTTGGCTTGAACTTTGGTGTGATTCCCCTTAGAGTCTGTGTTTTGGAATTGACCTCCGAGAATGTATAAGGTCCTATACTATTGTATATCCATATTTCTGGGACATCACTACAGAATGTAATTCAACGCTAAGTATACCAATCAAGAGCCCAATGAACTTCTGGGCTTCAAATCTTACCTATATTTCTGTTTTCATACTTATATTGAAAGGTTAATAAAATAGGTACTTGTCACTTCTTGATTTTCTGTATGCTTAACAAAACACTGTTGAAATCTTGAGAACTGTTTGCTATTCTTGTTCCCAGAATGTGCTGTCCCCAACTGCCAAACTGCAGAATGTACTCGGTCAACCAGTTGCACGCAAACTGCCCACTCGCCCTTACCCATCAATAAACTTCCCTCCCTGCCCTCTCCAGGGAAAATATATAAGCACTTCTTAAGCTGTTCTCAGGGCTCTCTGCTCTATTCAAGAGAGCTCTGAGCCCTTGCATGCCGGACTCCCAATAAAGCCTTTGCTGTTGCATGAGACAGTCTCTTGGTGGTCTCTTCAACCGACCCTCGCCCGATCTTTACATCTCGTGGCCCCAGTGAGATCCGGCAGCCGCAGATGAAAGACCCCCAACGGGCTCCTCTGGGGGTAAATAAGGCCCCTCTTTCTGGTTTCAGGATTCAGGTTAGGGTTTCACAAAATGGCTATTGGTAAAGAGCGTGAGCTCTCTCCCACGGTGACTGACACACATGTCACAGAGCCACAGGCCATGTCCCTGGGGGATGAACTCATGAAATCGAGGAACAATAGTCTCCTTGATTCAGGGATATTTTGTTTCGGATTCGGTATTGCCAGCCCATCATGTTTTGCCGGCTACTCAGTCCTGGTCTCAGTATTGGACGTCCATTGCCTGTCTTTATTGTTTGTCTTGTCTGTGTCATGTGTCATTGCTTTTATTGTCTGTGTATATTTCATTATGGGACAGAGCACTTCAATGCCTCTGTTCCTGAACCTTGATCACTAGACCAAAGTCTGCTTAAGGGCTCAGAATCTTTCTTTTTCAGTAAAATGCCGGATCTGGCAGATTCTGTGTCTCAGAATGACCCACCTTTGTAGTCGGATGGCCCCTAGAAGGATCTTTCTACTTCGCACTAATTTGAAAAGTTCGAGATATTGTCTTTTAGCAGGGGCCACGTAGACATCCAGATCAACAGCCATATATCTTAACTTGTCAGGACCTCTACAAATCTCCTCCTCCAAGGATGAAGCCTTTCCTTGTCCCTGCACCCGCTCCTACTCCTTTCCCCACGATTCGATCTCTTTAACTCTCTGATCCTCCTCTTGCACCCTCTGTTCTCCATGAGTCTCAAGACTCTACTGGACTCTCCTCCCCCTCCTTATCCTCTGCCTTCATCCCCCAACTCCCAACACCCTCTAAGTGATTCCCCTGCTGCTGACTCAGCCTCTCCACCATTCAAAGAAGCTAGGATGGCCCAGCACCATCCAGATGACTGTCCCGTGGCACACAGAGCCCCTCCTTCCCTGGAGGAAGCTGGCCCGGCTAAAAGAACTCAGAGAACTCGCCAACGTTTTTACACCTGCCTACTTGGGATAACTGCCAACAACTCCTAGGGACTTTCTTTATGACAGAGGAATAAGAGAAAAACCTCCAAGAAACTAAAAAAAAAATCCTCGGACCTGATTGGCGACCAACACAACTTCCCAACATAATCAAAGCCAGCTTACCCTTAAACCAAACCAACTGGAACCCCAACACCTTTGAAGATAAAGAGCATCTGTCCAATTATTGCCTGGCTCTAATAGTGGGTGTCCAAGGGGCTACTAGGTGACCAACTAATTTGGCCATGGTAAGAGAAATTATTCAAAGGCCTGATGAATCTCCCTCTTTGTTTCTAGAAAGAATTATGGAGGCATATAAGAGATATACACCTTTCGATCCTCAGGCAGCGGATCAAAATTCATCTGTAACGATGGCCTTAATTGGGCAAGCTGCCATGGATATTAAAAAAATTTAAAAGAGAGATTTAGTCAGAGAAGCCGAGAAAATATACTATAAGAGAGAAACAGGGAGAAAGAAAGGGAGCAAAGGAAGGATGAGAGAAGCAAAAGACAGACTAAGGGATTGACCAAGATCCTGGTCACAACAAGAAAGAGGCCAGAAATTAAGACGTAAGGTGACAGGAAGGGATACCTGGGGCCATGCCAGAGGCCACCCCTGGCCTCAGATCAATGTGCCTACTGTAAAAAAAAAGGATACTGGGCCAAAGAGTGCCCTATAAAGAGACAGCCACACCAGCCAGCCATTCTGACTCTGGAGCATGACTAAAAAAGTTGGGGCTCAGATCACTTCCCCTAGCTCAGGGTAACTTTTGAAGTGTAGCGGACCCCAGTAAACTTTGAAATGAAAACAGGAGCAGTATACTCAGCCCTTAAGGCCCCATTGGGCCCTCTATCAAATAAAAGGTTTGTAGTTCAAAGAACTAATGGCAGTAAATATCGGGCTTAGACTACTAAGAGGACCATGGACCTTGGGAAAGGAAAAATCTATCACTCCTTCCTAGTAATCCAGGAATGCCTGGACCCATTGATGGGCAGAGATCTGCTCACCAAGCTCTTGGCCTAAATAACTTTTAACCCTGAAGGCCCCCAAATGAAATTTCTAAATTCTTCAGTAAATACTCCTATAGTCACGGCTTTAACTATATTAGTAGAAGATGAACATCCACTCTTCACACCCCCCAAGACTGATCACACAGGCAAGCTACACCAGAAATGGATAACAGATTACGCAGATGCCTGGGCAAAAACTGCTGAGTTAGGCCTGGCCGTGAAACAACCTCCAATAACAGTGGAGTTAAAAACCTCAGCCTCCCCAATCAATGTCAAATAATATCCTCTAAGCAAAAAAAGCTAAAGATGAGATAAGGCCCCATATTCAGAAATATCTGGACTTAGGGCTCCTAAGGCCCTGTCAATTGGCCTGGAACACTCCCCTGCTACTAGAAAAAAAAAGCCAGGAACCGGGGACTATTGTCCTGTTAAAGACCTAAGAGAGATCAACAACAGAGTGCAGGACATTCACCACACGGTACCTAATCCGTACAATCTGCTTAGCACTCTGAACCCTGAGCGGAAATGGTATACTGTTCTGGACTTAAAAGATGCTTTCTTTTGCTTGCCTCTGCATAAAGATAGTCAGTTGCTGTTTGCTTTTGGGTGGGTAGACCCAGAAACCTGAACGTCTGGTCAACTAACTTTGACTAGACTCCCACTGGGGTTCAAAAACTCCCCCACTCTCTTTGATGAAGCCCTCCACAGAGATCTCAGCAATTTCAGAACTATGCACCCCAAATCACCCAGCTTCAATACGTGAATGACCTGCTACTGGCAGCCAACACCAAGGAAAACTGTGAGTCTGGGACCCAAGCACTATTATATGAGCTTGCTCAACTTGGGTATAGAGTTTCGGCCAAAAAAGCCCAAATTTGCTAGCATGAAGTAATCTTCCTGGGCTGTTACCTTAGGGGCAGTAAACGATGGCTCACTGAGCCCAGAAAACAAACCATTGTGTAGATACCACCCCCATCTAACAGGAGACAACTCAGAGAGTTTCTTGGGACTGCTGGCTTTTGCAGGTTATGGATACCTGGGTTTGCGTCTTTAGCTGCTCCTTTATACCCGGTGTTAATGGGAGATGCCCAATTCCAATGGACCCCTGATCACCAGGAAGTTTTTGATAACATCTATGGACACTGACACTGAACGCCTCAACTTCACTGAGCTCAGGCTGCAATTACAGAAAGCCCTACACTACGTTAAAAATGTACACCAACTCACTCACCTTGGTTCAATGAAACTGCAGGCATTCCTGTAGGATTAAGAACAGAGTTTTCCACTAACCGACTCACAGCGAAAGGAAATATCTGAACAGGTAACAAAAGCCTGTCGAGTCCGTCAATTTTTTAATGCTTACCCTTCCAGTTTCCTAGAGGAAAGCACCTATGAGGAACCAGAAAATGACAATTTTGGGAAATGGACAATAGTGAAATTAAGCCAGCAACGTATGGACTTAAATATCTCCTAGTCTTTGTAGATACATTTTCAGGATGGACTGAAGCCTTACACACAAACACACACACACACACACAAAAACAACCAAACTGCACAAATGGTTTTCAAGAAGATCCTGAAAGATATTTCTCCAAGATATGGTCTGCCTAAGGCAATAGGGTCTGATAATGGACTGGTGTTCATGGCTCAGGTAAGTCAGGTGTTCACTGGGACCCTGTGGATTAATTTGAAGTTACATTATGCTTATATACCCCAGAGCTCAGGACAGGTAGAAAAAATAAATAGAACCATTAAAGAGACCTTAACGAAATTAAGCTTAGAGCCCGGCATAAAAGATTGGATTATGCTCCTGCCTTATGCACTGTTTCATGCGAGAAATACTAACTCTCTTTCTTTGTGTAACCTCACCCCCTATGAAATTCTCTATGATGCCCATCATTCAGTAAGGAACCTAACCCCAACTCTAAGGCCTAACGATCACTTCCACACCCCCTTGCTTGACAGACTTAAAGTCATTGAAAGAACTCAGCGATACCTGTGGAAACAGCTGGCCACTGCCTACCAACCTTGGGAGGAGGGGACTCTAAGTCAATATCAAGTAGGAGACTTCGTCTACATAAGACAACATCAGGTGTCATCCCTGGAACCCCACTGGAAAGGAACATACCAGGTGCTACTTATAAAACCTAAAGCGGTAAAAGTAGATGGAATCACTTTTTGGATCCATGCCTCTCATCTCAAGCCTTCGCTGTGTCCAGACTCTTGTTGGAAACTGGAAAAGCCTGCTAACCATTTCAAATTGCGTATTCGCTATGTGGATAAGACTATAGACTCTCCCCTTGGCCACCAGTAGTTCTAACCCTCATCATTCCGTTCAGCAGCAATGGCTGATCACAAATCCTACTAGACAAGAAGTATGGTCTATCTCGCATACAGCCCCCTTAGAGACCTGGTGGCCATCTATCCACCCAGACATTTGTCAGCTCGGTATAGGTCTTTCCTATTGAGATATCCCTGATGAAGAGGATCCCACTAAAATTCCATTAAATCTCTTCTGTACCATAGATAATGGAAACAAACATTATGGATGCAGGGACACGCGAGACAGATTCAGGTTGGCTAGCTTAGATTACTATGTTTGCCTAGCGGACTATCAAAGGCACAAACAGCCACGGCTGTGTCGGGGAGAAGCCGACTTCTTGTGTAAGTCAAGTGAATGTGAGCATACAGGGGCTGCCTGGTGGAACCCAAACTCCTCATCAAATTCAGTACACAGCATTGGCCATATTACCAATTAGACAAGCAAATACTATGGCCCCCAGAGGGTTCTCTAGATCCTCAAATTCTGCGTGACATTTTTAACTTTGGCAAGTTCTCAAAAGGGGGAAATTTCCCTATGTGGAATCCTTTTCCCTCCTTTGCTCACATCCTGTACTATGCTTCTCCAATAGTTCCTCACCCTCAGCCTTCTGCTCTAGACTCTCTGCTATCACTCCCATCTTAGCAACCTGATTTCTCCTCTCCAATTACTAAATCAAAAACCCAAACCTCCGCTGGTTCTCAGAACATTGCCCCCTTGCTGAGGTAGCAGGTACCAAGGTACCCCTTCACCCACTCACTCCTCTCTTTTCCTGTCAGTGCCTGCACTAGGTCCCAGCAAGTCCTCTAGCAAGCTAACCCAAAGCTCAAACCAGCTGATAAGAGGCCTCAGACCCCTATACAAGATGTAATGAAAATGGCCTTTAAAGTTGCTTTGTCATCACTGAAAACAGGTTTCTAAGAATTTAAAGTCCCTCAAAGGCTTTTTGGAATATTTACTCCCATCTTCCCCTCTGCTCTACCTGTTCTACTGCTCAAGTTTTGTTTTAGGAAAATCCCAAACCCCTTTCCCATTTTTCTTTTACATCTCTCTTTCCTCATTCTTAGATCCACGGAGCTGCTCTCAGCCTCGACTACCCCGTCTTCCCCCTCTGTACTAGGTCCATAGAAATGTCTTAAATGACCTTCTCCAGAAGTCTTCACCAAGGCTTACTTTAGGTCTTTCAGCAAAAGAGTCCCTCTGAAAGAGTTCAATGTACATAAACTTGCACTTTTCGTGTTGCCCTGTTCTACTTGACAACTGGCTGGAAAAATCACCACCCGTAAGCTAGACACCTCCTTACCAGTTTTTCACAAAATATGTGAACAAGGCCTCTGGCCTTGAGCTGGGACTTCACCGAGATGGCTACATTTCTAAGATAAAAATGTTAGCAACTGGGCTCCATGGTGACAGCTGGCAGGGAGAAAAAAAAGAGACAAAAAAGCTCTCCCCTTCCAAGGTGTCCTTGAAAAGTTAACTTGCCCAGAACAGAGGAAAAAAAAACAGAAACAAAAACTAATTTTTGTGAATTTCTGCAGACTGTGAACTTCTGAGCCCCTTCCCTTACATGTTGGGTACAAACTCTAAAACTACCAAAACTTGGGTTTCAGGGGATTAATTGATTACAAAAGAAGCAATGCCCTCTAAATCCGGATGCAACCAAATAAGAATGTTTTCCTCACTTTGGTGCTATCTTAGGTGCATTTTCTTGTCCATCCATAAAACAGTATAATTCTATACACTTTAACATTATTTATGTTTTCATTAAATGGTCAATAGATGTGATTAATTATGTAATGATGTAGAGGTTTTTCAGAGTGCTCTATCATGACGCAGGTTCATTTAAAGTTCAAATAGGGGGGCATACAACCCGGTTCCACCGGGAACCTGTATCCCTCACTTTAGCCATCCTATTAGGAATAATAATTGCTGAAGGCGTGGGCACAGGAAGAACTGCCCTAGTCCATGAGAAACAACAAAGACACAATTAGAAGCAGAAATAGACCAAAGCTTAAAGACATTAAAAACCGACATCACAGCTTTACAGGAATTTTAACCTCTCTCTCTCTGAAGTTGTTTTATAGAGCAGGCGAGTGTTGGACCTCCTCTTCATGAGAGAAAGGTGCCTTTTTGCTTGCATTGAGGGAAGAATGTTGTTTTTATGCCGACAATACTGGAGTTGTAAAAGAATCAATGAGTAAATTAAGAAAACGACTTGAAGAGCGTCAAAGAGAGACAGAGGCCCCAGAAGGAAGGTTTGAGTCTTTGTTCACATAGTCAACCTGGTTAACTACGCTTTTATCTGCCAGGGCCGTTCCATTAATAATCCTCATATTATTGCTAACGGTAGGACCCTGTTTGCTCAACCGTGTAGTTTCCTTTCTAAACCAAATCGAACATGTTATTAAACCTAACCATACACTGTTCTCTCAATCTAATTTTACAGAAAAGTGGGGACAGAGTTGGTCTTAAAATACAGGAATATAGAGGATCTTCCACCTGCTGAGAAACTCAAGGGTCCATGCAGAAATGATCCCTGGAGAAGATGTAGGCAACTATGAAGGACCTGAGAGAGCAGAAGTCTTCCATGGCAAACAACCTGCTCAGGATGAAGGGATGTGTCTGAATCAGCCACTCTCTTCTTAATGTATAGAAGATGGACCAAAGCAGGCATGTGTTGAGCTGCTCCTGCATGCCTCTGGTTGACATACCACTCTAACTGGTGAAAGTGTCACAGGAAGTAGGGGCAGCCTCCTTCTCATGGGAACCTTGGAAGCAACTGTTAGGACAAATTTGTTGCCAAGGCAGTGACCTCATTCAGTTGCTAAAGGAAGTGACCTCACCTAACTTCCTTGGTGATGGAACTCTCTGAACTTGGAATCCAGGAATCCAGGCACCAAGAGCCAGTCCCAGTCCCAGTCCCAGTGGTCAAACTTATTTTGATTTACCAAGGACAGACTCAGTCTTTCTTGGAACCTACTGATGTGAGGATGGCCAAATGCAAGTAAAGCTATGAATAGGGGCCTTTCCTGAGAAAGCAGGCAGTGGCTCACCGCTGGCTCCTGACAACTTCACAGAGTTGGCCAAGGAGACCAGATTTGAGACAGAACAGGCCATTTCCAGAGAACATAGTATGGCCCACCAGTCAGAGGACACTCCGGATAGTCACAGACCTACATGGGGGAAGGAGGTGCCTTTGTGGTGTGGGTGTGGGTTTGTGGTTTTGTCTCATGTTCTGAGAATAGGTATGAAAGGCGGTTTGTTTTGTTTAGAGTGAACTGTTTCTAGTAAGTCGTTTGACAAGGTGAGTGTTTCTATGTCTATGTATCCCACTATGTCCGTGGTTGTAGACATTAGAAAAGAGAATGCATCAATGAATATGTCCTATCTAGTAGAAAGCTTCCCAGCATTCATCCTGCCCTATTTATGAATGGACTGCAGCTTGCCTTATTGATGTGAAACACCTGCTATCTACCTAAGTTCCTGTTTTCTTCCTGAATTCTCGCCACTCTCCAGAATAGGCTCATGGTTTTGTGTTTAAGATATGTACAACCTTGAAGCTCTGTGACATGACCATGTACTGAATAGCTGAAGGGAATGGCGAGCATCTAAGAAAACTCAGATATCAGTTTGACCAAGAAAGTCTCAGTGAAGAAACCCTGCTTGGGGCCTTTTGTTTACCAATTCTTCTGTTGCCCTGAATGTCAGGAAGGTCTTTTCCTCAGTCCACCACTTTGTGAAGCCTGAAGAAAGCAGTTTTCAAATGGAAATGAATGGGCATTACCTGTGGCTCTTTGCTTAATTGCTTTGGAAAGGATGTGTCTGAATCAGCCTATTTGCCTTGTGTGAGGGTGTGGCTTAGATTCTCAGCTCCTGATGGATCTAAAGAAAGATCCCATGTGTACATCCAAAACCAAAATGTCCAAAAGAGCAGTCCTTGTGGATGAAGTCTCTCGCCTCTTCTGTAACTTTCCTGACCTCCATCAAGCCAGAATAGTGATCCTTTGGGTCAAATGAGTTCTTCAAAGCCCTGCAGAGGCTAGCCCATAGTTTCTTGGGTTTTCTCAAGACTCCAATTCACATAAGGAATCCAAACTCCACAGTCAGTTGGCCTCAAATTGAAAAAGCAAAGCAGTATTAATGGGAGGCCTATTTGATCTCTCCTGGTTCACAAGAAGGGTGTCCAGGCCACCCTGACTTTAGGCAAATTAGGTGCAAGAGAGCTTATTTTGGACACGGTCTTGGGTTGTGCCCCTCATGGAAAACTTTTGCCAGAGGTCATTATGAGTGTCTATATGGAAAAAGATGAGCGCCACATTGGAGTGTTTTGTTTTAAATTGTGGTCATTTGGGTGGCGGTTGGAAGAGATGACTTGGTCCACATGTTCTTGAACTCTGGTGTGATTCCCTTAGAAACTGAGTTCTCAAACTGACCTCAGAGAAGTATTGCCATGAATAGTGATGAGATTTTATGAAGCCAGGCATGAGTGTCGCCCTTGGAAACTAAGTTCTAGGCCCAGGATGGCTTTCCACAGAGCACTAGGCCTCTCAGCCAGGATACCACATGATTTTATTCTGAAAGATTTGGCACTCATAGTTGAGAGTCAAAACTCATATGGACCTCACATTGTAGACCTCAATGGGCATAATATCATGTGATCTTTTGGCCACTCTTTGGGAAGCCTTACCTGTGAGTGTTCTCCAGAACTTTCATTGAAATGAGCTTCCTAACCATTTAATGGTTTCTGAAAGAATTGAAACTCACAGTGCCTCCAACTTCATCCTTGAAAAATGGCTAGAAAAATACCATAAAATTTTTGAAATTCCCATCACCAGGTGGCACTGGAGAACCTTTGGATGTCCTGTTACTGATCATGAATATACCAGACAGTGCCTTGTTTGACTGGGTTTCATGTAAATGGTGTAGAACAGAGATGCCAGTAAGTTGGACTCTGTTGAGTAGTTGTACTGTAGTTGTACTAGAGCAGTGGTGGGCAGGTACGTGATAAAACATCTGTGGTGGGGCCATGTGGATCTTCCATTGGCTTCAAAATGGCTTATGACTGACATGGTGCAGCCAACAGAACCTTCCATGTAAAGGCAACTTGTTATATGGAGAGTTTTCAGGACATTGTTCAGAATCAGGTTGCTATGGTCAAGGGGGCAAGCTATGTGGGATAGAATCCTGGTTCTTGTATCCTCCTGCAGAACCTGACCCACCACACCTGACAGAACTCCCTCTTGCACTGAGACGCAATTGAACTCCTTGTATTTTGTGAAGCAAATACCAAACTCCCAGTGCAGCAGGAAGAAACAAAACGAAAATGGAGGATGACCATATGGCTTCAAAGTGCACATGGAAAGACATTTAGCCCCCAGTGGCCACAGTTTACCTAAAAAGAGAATTTAGCACTGCTGATTCATGTTCATTGGGAAATAAGAAAGCATGTCCTCCAGGTCTCATAGATGCAGACCAAGATTTTATGGTCTCACTAGAAAGGAAGCTAAAGCTCCTGACAACAACATATTTTTCAAGTGCCCAACCTCACAGGCAGTTTCTCAAGAAGTGTCTATGCCAGCAGACCTCCATGTTTGTGGAGGGTTTACCCTGTCCCTTACCTTTGGAAACTCCTCTGCCACTTCCAAGGTGTGGGCTCCTGAGCATATTCCATTCCAGATATTTGTTCACAGATTTTCTAAATCTTCTCCTCTAATTGTGTCTTACTTGGGGCGAAGGTATTGTCAAGGCACTGTTCTGGATGAGAGTGGGAAGATTTTTGTGTAGCACATATTTACATACACATTGGATTCAATTTTCAATTTTCCATTTGAAATACTGAATCCTTGACACTAACCTATACCCTACTAGATTCTGACAACTAATTCTAATATAATGGAGAAAAATAACCCAAACAGAATAGAAATAGTAGCACTTCAGAGGAGCCATGGTGTATAGTTGGTCTTCCCTTTTGCATGATATAGGGTAGGAGTTATAAATTTTGTCAATTTTTTGTTGAAAGAGTTCTGCATGTGTTTTTAAAGTTAACACATATGTGAATTCCTGTCTCCCTTTTTCTGTAGCCAATTCAGCACATGTATTTTTATATGAACATGTAGAATCCTACCTGGTATCACACCTATATTCTTGAGAGGTGGCTAACTTGGCAGAGACAAAGTGTGAGAAGAAATCACTCCTCCTAAATGCTTTTGGAACTGATAATTCAAATTATGAGTGAGCTTCTTAGTTGAAAAACATTATACATAAATCCATGTTCAGTAAAATTAATATTTTTGGATCTGTGGATGATATATATTTCACGATGAATTTTAATTGGCATATATATTGCTACTTTTTAATGTCTCTGTGTGTGTTTTGTATATATATATATATATATATATATATATATATATATATATACTCTCTAGATTTTTCAAAATATGAAATATATGTGTCTTATTATACACTCCCTAAATTCATTCTTGTTCATGTATGTGGTTTTATATTCAAATTTTCATAAGATTATTTTCAGAAATATTCATCCACCTGAAATACATATTTGTTTTATAGTATTGAAAACTCACTTCAGTAAATGGTGCAAACAAATCCTTATATTTTTACAGTAACTGACCCACTTTAACATCAATGCAAGTAGATTCCTATGGGACATGAGGTGTATTTTGACGTTCATTTTTATACAACACTGGTACATTACTATTTCTTCAGTTTTTGTACATCATAGAATATACATTTCATCCAATTCATAAATTTAAAGAAATTTGTAACACATTCTATCACTTCCTGCTTCAGAACATATGTATTCCTCTTTGTTTTTGACTGGTCATTTCATGAGTCTTCTTTTCAAACACATTATTTTCGATTTCCATAATCAATTTTGAAGCAAAATTCACACACTCTTTATGATGAACCACACCCGTAATATTTCCATTGGATGTATAAATGGTTGGAATGAATGTATGTATATCAACATATGATTCCCTGTGTATATTCAGATATCAATTTATTCCAATTTCTAAAGTTCGAACAAGTTATATTATTTATTCGCACTATGGTCTATTCATGCATTATCTCTATATTCATACACACATGGTACACCTATATGTACCCCCAATACTAATTTATACCTCTTCAAAATATTGCTCCAAGAAATGGTGGTAGAAATACTCATGTCACCTGATCTACATATACATTTTATCACAGTAATATTCTGGCCACAAAATGCAAAGTCACGCTTACGATTGTACAAAAGCCTAAATGGAATGTGAGTATGGATTATGAAAATCACCCATGTCCAGGTTGCCTAATGCTCTCAAATGTCAATCCTATTGGTGACTACATATTTGTTTCTTCCTAAGATTATATATTCAATCTCAAGCCTGTTGAAAATATCTATTGCTATCACTCATTTTATACTTTGCCTGATTTCCTTATGTCTCTATTGATATCTGCTTTCCTACATATTTTCCCCAGTTCATCATTGTGACTGACTCTTCACATGTGCTGACATTTACATTTTTTTGTGTACCTGAAACCCTATTGCTAAAGAACTTTTTGTCCAAATCCTATACTCACACGTTTTTCTAATCTTACCAACTATCTTCGTAATCTTACCAACTCTCCCTTTTTGAATGGATGTTCTCCTCAACATTCAATCATCTAAGGTACAAGATCCTATGCCATTGTGTATAGATTTATCTGAGACATCTGGGCAGAACATAATTCAAAGCTAACTATTCCAATCAAGGACCCAATGACCTTCTGGGCTTTAAATCTTACTGAAATTTCTGTTTTCATACATATAATTCACCTCTATAATCTTATAAATATCGCAGCTTCCCAATACCATTATTCATCCAGCAGAATGATCCTAACCCAAATCAAAAATGTTATTAACCCTAACCATACACGATTCCCTCAATCTACCTTTATAGAAGTGCAGGGACAGAGTTGGTCTTACAAGACAGGAATGTAGGAGATCTTCAACCTGCAGAGAACCTCAAAGGTCCATGCAGAAATGATCCCTGGAGAAGATATAGGCAGCTATGAAGGACCTGAGAGAGCAAAAGTCATCTTCCATGACAAACAACCAGGTAAGGATGAAGGGATGTGTCTGAAGCAGTCTCTCTCTTCTTAATCTAGAGAAGATGGACCAAACCAGGCCTGTGTGGAGAGCTGTTCCCGGGTGCTTATGGTTGATATTCCATTTTAACTTGTAAAAGTGTCATAGGAAGTAGGGGCACGCTCTATTTCATGGACCCTTGGATGCAACTGTTAGGACAAAGTGGTTGCCAAGGCAGTGACCTCATTCAGTTCTAGAGGAAGTGACCTACGTCACTTTCTTGTTGATGTACCACTCTGAACTTTGGATCCAGGGAGACAGGCACCCTGAGGCAGGCCCAGTCCCAGTCCCAGTGGTCTCACATGTTTGGATTAACCAAGGACAGAGTCAGTCTTTCTTGGCAAATACTGAATTGAAGATGGACAAATGCCAGGAAAGCTCTGAAGAGGGGCTTTTTTTTTTGATAAACCAGGCAGTGGCTCATCGCTGGCTCCTGACAACATCACAGTGTTGGCCAAGGAGACCAGATCTGACATACAACAGCCCATTTCAGGGGAACATAGTATGACCCACCAGTCAGAGGATGCTCTGGATAGTCACAGACCTACTTGGGGAAAGAAGGTGCCTTTGTGGGTGTGTTTGTGTGTTAGTGATTTTGTCTCATGTTTTAAGAATATGTAGGAAAGTCGGTTTGTTTAATTTGGAGTGGCCTGTTTCTAGTAAGTCCTTTGAGAAGGTGAGTGTTTCTGTGTATCCCACTGTGTCCGTGGTTGTAGACAATAGAAAAGAGAATGCATCAAAGGATGTGTCCTGTCTAGTAGAAATCTTTGCAGCATTCATCTTGTCCAATTTATGAATGGACTGCAGCTTACCTTATAGATGGGCAACACCTACTACCTTTCTATATTCCTGATTTCTTCCTGAATTCTGGCCACTCTCCCATAGGCTCATGGTTTTGTGTTCAAGATATGTATCTCCTCCACAATCTGGGACATGGCCATGTACTGGATAGCTGAAGGGAATGGTGAGTATCTCAAAAAACTCAGATATCAGTGTGACCAGGAAAGTCTCAGTGGAGAAACTCTGCTTTGGGAATTTGCTTTCCTATTGTTCTGTTGCCCTGAATGTAAGGAAGGTCTTTGCCTAAGGCCACACCTTTCGAAAGCCTGAAAAAATCAGTTTTCAAATGGAAATAAATGGGCATCACCTGAGGATCTTTGCTTAATTGCTTTGCAAAGGGATATGTCTGAATCCGCCTCTTAGTGCAGTGTGAGTCCATGGCTCAGATTCTCAGCACCTGATGGATCTAAAGAAAGATCCCATGTGTGCATCCAATTCCAAAATGGCCAAAAGAGCAATCATTGTTGATGAAGTCTCTTGCTTTCCTCTGTAAGGTTCCTGATCTCCATCAAGTCAGAAGAGGGATCCTTTGGGTCAACTGAGTTCTTCAAGCCCTGCAGAGGCTAGTCCATAGGTGCTTGGGTTTTCTCATGACTCCAAATCACATAAAGAAACTATACCTGACAGTCAGTATGCCTCAAATTGGAGAAGCGGAACAGTATTAATGGCAGGCATCTTTGATCAGCCCTGGTTCACAGGAACAGTGTCCAGAAACACTGACTTTAGACAAATGAAGGGCAAGGGAGCTTATTTTGACATTGTCTTGTGCTGTGTGCCTCATGGAAACTTCCAGCCAAGGTTATCATTAGTGTCTATATGAAAGAAGATGAGGGGCATGTGTGAGTGTTTTGGTTTTAATTCTGGTCATTTGTGTGGCGGTTGGAAGAGATGTCTGGGTCACCAGGGATTGAACTCTGGTGTGTTTCCCCTTAGAGACTGAGTTCTGAAACTGACCTCAGAGAAGTATTGCCATGAATTGTGTTGGGATTTTAGGAGGCCACGCATGAGAGTCGCCCTTGGAACCTGAGATCTAGGACCAGGGTGGCTTTCCACAAAGAACTGGGAATCTCAGCCTGGATATCACATGATTTTATTCTGAAAGACTTTGCAGCCATAGTAGAGAGTCAAAACACATAGGACCTCACATTGTAGACCTCAATGGTCCTGGCTTCAAGTGACGTTTTGTCCACTTTTTGGAAAGCCTTGCCTGTGAGAGTTCTCCAGAATTTTCTTTGAATCGAGCTTTCTCAACATTTAATGGTTTCTGAATAACTGAAATTCACAGTGCATCCAATGTCATCCTTGAAAAATGGCTAGATAAATACCATGAAATTTTTGAAATTCCCATGACCCGGTGGCACTCAAGAAACATTGGATCTCCTATTGCTTATCATGAGTGTACCAGAGAGTGCCTTGATTGACAGGGTTTTCTGAAAATTGTTTAGAACAGACATGCCAGTAATTTGTAGCCTGCTGAGTAGTGGGCGTAGAGCAGTGGTGGGCAGGTGTGTGATAAAGTATCATGGTGGGTCCATGTGGATCTGCCATTTACTTCCAAATGGCTTGTGACTGACATAGTGCAGACTTCAGACCCTTATATGTAATGGCATCTTGTTATATGGCGAGGTTTCAGGGCAACGTTCAGAATCAGGTTGCTATGAACAAGGGGGCAATCTTTGAGAGATAGAAACCTGGTTTGTGCATTTTCTTGCAGACCATAACCCACCACACGTGACAGAACTCTCTCCAGCACTGTTTCCCAGTTGAACTCCTTGTATTTCGTGAAGCATGTACCAAACTCCAAGTGCAGCAGCAAGAAACACCACGAAAATTGGAGGATGACCAAATGGTTTCACAGTCCACACGGGGAGAAAATAAACCCCCAGGGGCCACAGTTTATCTACAAAGAGAGAATTCAGCACTGCTGCCTCGTGTTCATTGGAAAATAAGAAACTTTGTCCTCCAGGTCACATAGATGCAGACCCAGCTTTGAGGGTATCACTACAAAGGAAGCTTAACTCCTGACAAAAACCTATATATCAGTGCCCAACCTCTGTGGCAGTTTCTCAAAAAGATTTAGGCATGCAGAGCTCCATGCTTGTGGAGTGTGTACCCTGTCCTTACTTTTGAAAACTCCTATACCACCTCCAAGTTTGTGCACTCCTGAGCATTTTCCATTACAGAAATGTAATCACAGATTTTGCAACTTTTCTTCTCTAATTGTGTCTTACTTGGGGCGAAGATAATTTCAAGGCATTGTTCTGGATGAGAGTCGGAAGATTTGTTTTAGCACATATTTGCATACACATTGGATTAATTTTCCTATTTTTCCATTCGCAATTCTGAATCCCTGACACTAACCCATATTCTAATAGACTCCGACTACTAATCCTAATATGATGGAGAAAAATAACCCAAACAGTACGTAAATACATGCAGTTCAGGGTTGGACTTGCCTTTTGCATGATAAAGGGTAGGTATTATGAATCTAGTCAATTTTTAATTGAAATAGTTCTCCATGTGTTTTTAAAGTTAACAAATATGTGAATTACAGTCTCTCATTTTCTGGAGCCTATTCAGCACATGTATTTTTATATGCACAAATAGAATCCTACATGGTATCAAACGTACATTCTTTTGAGTTACATGACTTGGCAGATACAAATTGTGAGAAGTGATCACTCGTCCTAAACGCTGTTAGAACTGAAAATTCAACCTATGGGTGAGCTTCCAAGTGGAACAACATTATACATAAACCCATGTTCAGTAAAATGAATGTTTTTGCATCTTTATGATATATATTTCATGATGAATTTCGTTTGGCTTATATATTGCTACTTTTTAATTTCTGTGTTTGTGTGTGTGTGTGTGTGTCCATATATGTGTATATATATATATATATATATACTGTCCAGAATTTTAAAAATATGAAAAATATGTGTCTTATATACACTCCCTAAATTCATTCATGTTCATGGATGTGGATTAATAATCAACTTTTCACAAGATTATTCTTAGAAATACTCATACACATGAAATACATAGTTGTTTCCTAGTACTGAGAACTAACTTCAGTGAAAGGTGCATACAAATTCTAATATGTCTGCATTAACTGACCCAGTTTAACATCAATGCATGTTGGTTCCTATGGGACATGATGTGTATTTTGACGTTAATTTTTATTCCACACTGGTACATTACTATTTCTTCAGTTTATGCACATCATAGGATATATATTTCATTCACTAGTTAGCAAATTTATAGGCATTTGTTTCACTTTTAGTCACTTCCTGCTCCAGAACACATGTATTTCTCTATGTTTCTTGACTGGTCTATTCATGAGACTTTTTTTTCCAAATATATTGTTTTCGATTTCCATAATCAATTTTGAAGAAAAACTCACACACCCTTCATGATTAACCATAACCATAAGATAATCATTAGATATATAACTGGTTGGAATTAATGATTGTATATCAATATAACATTTCTTATATACTTTCAGATATCCATTCAATCCATTATTTAAAGTGGATCCAGTTATATTATTTATTCACAGTATGGTCTATTCATGCATTATGTCTATATTAATAGAAGCAGGGTACACCTATTTCTACCCCCATACTAATTTGTAAATCTTCAAAATATTGCTCTCAGAAATGGTGGAAGAAGTACTCATGTCACCTGATCTACATACGCATTTTATCACAGAAATATTCCGGACACAAAAAGCAAAGATCACACTTACAATTGTACCAAAGCCTAAATGGAAAGATAGCATGCATTACTAAAAACATCCATGTGCAGGTTGCCTAATGCTCTCAAATATCAATCCTATTGGTGACTACATATTTGTTTCTTCCTAAGATTATATATTCAACTTCAAACCTGTTGAAAATGTCTAACCCTATCACACACTTTATACTTTGCTTGATTTCCTAATATCTCTATTGATATCTGCTTTCCTACATGTTTTCCCCAGTTCATCATTGTGACTGACTCTTCACATGTGATGACATTTACATACACTCTCTACCCGAAACCCTATTGCTGAAGAACTTTTGGTCCAAATCCTATACTCACTCTTCTTTCTAAACCTACCAACTTCCTTCCTAATCCTACCGAATATCGGTTTTTGACTGGATGTTGTCTTCAGCATTCAATCATCCAAGGTACAAGGTCCGATGTATATTGATTTATCTGAGATATCTGTGCAGCACATTACTCAAAGTTAGGTATCCCACTCAAGTCCCCAATGCCCTTCTGGGCTTCAAATCTTACCTAGATTTCTGCTTTCATACTTATATTTCACATGTATACTCTTGTAAATATCACAGGTTGCCAATACCATTATTCATCCTGCAGAATGATTCATAACCCAAATCGAACATGTTATTAACCCTAACCATACACTGTTCCCTCAATATAACTAACTTAAGAGCAGCGACAGAGTGGGTCTTACAATATAGGAATGTAGAAGATCTTCCACCTGCTGAGAACCTCAAAGATCCATGAAGAAATGATCCTTGGAGAATATGTAGGCAGCTATGTAAGACCTGAGAGAGCAATAGTCATCTTCCATGGCAAACAACCTGGTCAGGATGAATTGATGTGTCTGAGTCAGCCTCTCTCTTCTTAATGTAGAGAAGATGGACCAAACCAGGCCTCTGTGGAGAGCTGTTCCAGGGTGCCTATGGTTGATATATCATTCTAACTTCTGAATATGTCACAGGATGTTGGGGCAGCCTCTATCTCATGGGAACCTTGGAAGCAACTGTTAGGACAAAGTGGTTACCAAGGCAGTGACCATATTCAGTTCCTGAAAGAAGTGACCTCACTTCACTTCCTTGGTGATGGAATTCTCTGAACTTGGGATCCAGGAAGCCAGGCACCAAGAGCCAGTCCCACTCCAGACCCAGTGGGCTAACTTGTTTGCTTTTCCCAAAGACATAGTCAGTCTTTCTTGGTACCTGCTGATATGAGGATGGCCAAATGCCAGCAGAGCTCTGAAGAGGGGCCTTTCCTGAGAAAGCAGGTAGTGGCTCACCGCTGGCTCCTTACAACTTCACAGAGTTGGACAAGGAGACCAGATGTGAAACAGGACAGGCCATTTTGGGGGAACATAATATGGCCCACCAGTCAGAAGACACTTCGGATAGTCACAGACCTATTTAGGGGAAGAAAGTGCCTTTGCCGTTGTAGGTGTGAGTTTGTGGTTTTTTCTCATGTTCTGAGAATAGGTAGGAAAGGTGGTTTGTTTGGTTTGGAGTGGACTGTTTCTAGTAAGTCGTTTGACATTGTGAGTGTTTCTATGTCTGTGTATCCCACTGTATCCATGGTTGTAGACATTAGAAAACAGAATGCATCAATGGATGTGTTGTCTCTAGTTGAAAGCTTCTGCGATTCATACTGCGCAATTGATAAATGGACTGCAGCTTGCCTTATGGATGGGCAACATCTATTATCTTCTAAAGTTCCACTTTTCTTCGTGAATTCTGGCCACTCTCCAGAATAGACTCATGGTTTTGTTTCCCAGATATGTAACACCACAAGGCTCTGTGACATGGCCATGTTCTGGATAGCTGAAGGGAATGAGAGCATCTCAGAAAACTCAGATATCAGTGTGACCAGTAAAGTCTCAGTGGAGAAACCCTTCTTTGGGCCATTTGCTTCATTCTATTTCTATTACCCTGAATGTCAGAAAGGTCTTTGCCTCAGGCCACCCCTTTGTGTAGCCTGAAGAACACTGTTTTCATATGGAAATGAATGGACACCACCTGTGGCTCTTTGCTTAATTGCTTTGGAATGGGATGTGTCTGAATCAGCCTCTTGTCCTTGTATGAGGTTGTGGCTTAGATTCTCAGCACCTGATGGATTTAAAGAAAGATCCCATGTGCTTTCAAAACTAAAATGTCCAAAAGAGCAGTCATTGTGGATGAATATTTTTGCCTTCTTGTTTTAGGTTCCTGAACTCCATCAAGTGAGAATAGGGATCATTTGGGTCAAATGAGTTCTTGAAATCCGTGCAGAGGCTACCCCATATGTGCTTGGGTTTTCTCATGACTCCAAATCACATAAAGAATTATACCCTACAGCCAGTAGGCTGAAATTGGAGAAGTGGAACACTTTAACAGCAGGAATATTTGATCACTCCTGGTTCACAGGAAGAGTGTCCAGGCCACCATGATTTTAGGCAAATAAGGGGCAAGTGAGCTTATTTTGGACACTACCTTGGGCTCATAGAAACCTCCAGCTAGAGGTTATGAGGAGTGTCTACATGGAAGAAGATGATGGGCCTGTGGGAGTGTTTTGATTTTAATTGTGGTAATTTTTGTGGCGGTTGGAAGGGATGACTGGATCCACCTGGGCTTGAACTCTGGTGTGATTCCCCTTAGAGACCGCATTCTGGAATTGACCTCAGAGAAGTATTGCCATGAATTGTGTTGGGATTTTAGGAGGACACACATAAGACTCACTCTTGGAAACTGAGATCTATGCCCAGGGTGGCTTTCCACAGAGGCCTTGGAATCTCAGCCAGGATATCACATGATTTTATTATGAAAGACATGGCAGCCATAGATGAGAGTCAAAACACACATGGACCTTACATTGTAGACGTCAATTGGCCTGGCTTTATGTGACCATTTGGTAATTCTTTGAGAAGCCTTGACTGTGAGAGTTCTCTAGAGCTTTCATTGAAATGAACTTTCTCAACACTTAATGGTTCCTGAATGAATTGAGACGCACAGTGCCTCTAACTTCATTTTTGAAAAATTGCTAAATAAATACCATGAAATTTTTGAAATTCCCATGACTAGGTGGAACTGCAGAAAATTTGATGTCCTGTTGCTTATCATGTGTATACCAGACAGTGCCTTGTTTGACTGGGTTTCACGAAAATGATGTAGAACACGAGATGCCAGTAATTTGGAGCCTTCTGAGTAGTGCGCCTAGAACAGTGGTGGGAAGGAGTGTGATAAAACATCATGGAGGGGCTATGTGGATCTGCCATTGGCTTCCAAATGGCTTGTGACTGATATAGTGCAGACATGAGACCCTTATATGTAAAGGCATCCTGTTATATCGAGAGTTTTAAGGGCAATGTTCAGAATAAGGTTGCTATGGTTATTGGGGCATGCTCTGTGCGATAGAAGCCTGGTTGGTGCATTCTCCTGCAGACCCTGACCCACCACAAGTGACAGAACTCCCTCCAGCACTGTATCCCTGATGAACTTCTTATATTTTGTGAAGCAAATACCAAATTCCCAGTGCAGCAGCAAAAAACACCATGAAAAGTGGAGGATGACCAAATGTCTTCACAGTCCCCACTGGGAGACACTTAGCCTCCAGTGGCCACAGTTTACCTACAAAGAGAGAATTGAGCACTGCTGCCTCATGTTCATTGGAATATAAGAAACCATCTCTTCCCGGTAACATAGATGCAGACCCAGCTTTGATGGTCTCACTACAAAGAAGGCTAAAGCTCATGACAGCAACATATATTTCAGGATCCCAACCTCAGAGGCCATTTCCCAAGAATTCTTAGGCCAGCAGAGCTCCTTGTTTGTGGAGTGTTTACCCTTTCCTTTACTTTTGGAAACTCCTCTACCACCTCCAAGGTTGTGAACTCCCGAGCATATTCCATTCCATATATGTATTCCTAGATTTTTACACTTTTCTACTCTAATTGTGTCTTACTTGGGGCAAAGGTATTGTCAAGGCATTGCTCTGGATGTGAGTGGGAAGATTTTTGTGTAGCACATATTTACATACACATTGGATTCATTTTCCAATTTTCCATTTGAAATACTTAACCCCTGACACTAACCCGTACCCTACTAGTCTCTGACTAATAATCCTAAAATGATGGTGAAAAATAACCCAAAAAGAATAGAAATACAAGCAGTTCAGAGGAGGCATGGTGTATAGTTGGAATTGCCTTTTGCATTATATAATGTAGGAGTTTTAAATCTAGTCAATTTTTTTGTTGAAATAGTTCTACATGTGTTTTTAAAATTAACAAATATGTGAATCCCTGTCTCCCTTTCTCTGTAGCCTATTCAGCACATGTATTTTTATATGCACATATAGAATCCTACCTGATATCACTTGTACACACATGTGAGGTGGCTGAATTGGCAGATGCAAATTGTGAGAAGAGATCACTCCTCCTAAACGCTGTTGGAACTGAAAATTCAACCTACGGGTGATCTTCCTAGTTGAATAACATTATACATAAATCCATGTTCAGTAAAATGAATATTTTTCGATCTTTGGATTATATATATTTCATGATGAATTTCGATTGGCATATATATTGCTACTTTTTTTTCTTTTATTGGTTGCTCAAAACATTACAAAGCTCTTGACATATCATATTTCATACATTAAATTCAAGTGGGTTTTGAACTCCAATTTTTACTCCAAATACAGAATGCAGAATCACATCAGTTACACATCCATATTTTTACATAATGTCTTATTAGTTACTGTTGTATTCTGCTACCTTTCCTATGCTCTACTATCCCCCCTCCCCTCTCTTCCCATCTTCTCTCTCTACCCTACCTACTGTCATTCATTTCTCTTATTGTTTATTTTCCCATTACACTCACAACCTCTTATATGTAATTTTTTTGTAACAATAAGGGTCTCCCTCCATTACCATGCAATTTCTCTTTTCTCTCCCTTTCCCTGCCACCTCATGTCTCTGCTTAATGTTAATCTTTTCTTCATGCTCTTGCTCTCTGCTCTGTTCTTAGTTGCTCTCATTATATCAAATAAGTCATTTGGTATTTGTTTTTTTGGGATTGGCTAGCTTCACTAAGCATTATCTGCTCTAGTGCCATGCATTTCCCTGCAAATTCCATGATTTTGTCATTTTTTAGTGCTGCGTAATCCTCCTTAGTGTATAAAAAAAAAACATTTTTTTTTATCCATTCATCTATTGAAGGGAATCTGGGTTGGTTCCACAGTGTAGCAATTGTGAATTGTGCTGCTATGAACATCGATGTGGCAGTATCCCTGTAGTACGCTCTTTTAAGGTCTTCAGGGAATAGTCCGAGAAGGGCAATAGGTGGTTCAAATGGTGCTTCCATTCCCGGCTTTCCCAGGAATCTCCATACTGCTTTCCAAATTGGCTGCACCAGTTTCAGTCCCATCAGCAATGTACAAGAGTACCCTTTTCCCCACATCGTCGCCAGCACTTGTTGTTGTTTGACTTCATAATGGCTACCAATCTCACTGGATTGAGATGGTATTTTAGGGTGGTTTTGATTTGCATTTCTCTGACTGCAAGAAATGGAGAGCATTTTTTCATGTACTTATTGATTGATTCTATGTCCTCCTCTGAGAAGTGTCTGTTCAGGTCCTTGGCCCATTGGGTTATTTGTTATCTTATTGTCTAATTATTTGAGTTCTTTGTATACTTTGCATACTCTGGATATTAGGGCTCCATCTGAAGGGTGAGGAGTAAAAATTTGTTCCCATAATCTAGGCTCCATATTTACCTCTCTTATTGTTTCTCTTTCTGAGAAAAAAAAAATTTCAGTTTAAGTAACTCCCATTTGTTGATTCTTGTTATTAACTCTTGTGCTATGGGTGTCCTATTAAGGAATTTGGAGCCTGACCATACAATATGTAGATCGGAACCAACTTTTTCTTCTATCAAATGCAGAGTCTCTGATTTGAATCTAGCTCCTTGATCCACTTTGAGTTAACTTTTGTGCATGGTGGGAGAAAGGGATTCAGTTTCATTTTGTTGCATGTGGATTTCCAGTTTTCCCAACACGATTGGTTGAAGATGGTATCCTTCCTCAATTGCATGCTTATAGCTCCTTTATCAAATATAAGATAGTTGTAGCTTTTTGGATTAGTCTCTGTGTCCTCCATTCTGTACCATTGGTCCACCCGCCTGTTTTGGTACCAGTACCATGCTGTTTTTGTTATTATTGCTCTGTAATATAGTTTGAAATCTGGTATCGCTATACCGCCTGATTCACACTTCCTGGTTAGAATTGCTTTTGCTATTCTGGGTCGTTTATTTTTCCATATGAATTTCATGATTGGTTTATTTATTTCTACAAAAAATTCCTTTGGGATTTAGATTGGCATTTCATTTAACCTATGGAGAACTTTTTAGTAATATCGCCATTTTGATGATGTTCATTCTGCCTATCTATGAACAGGGTATATTTTTCCATCTTCTAAGATCTTATTCTACTTCTCTTTTTAGGGTTCTGTAGTTTGCATTGTATAAATCTTTCACCTCTTTTGTTAGGTTGATTCCCAAGTATTTAATTTTTTATGAGGATATTTTGAATGCAATGTTTTTCCTCATTTTCTTTTCAGAAGTTTTGTCGCTGATATACAGAAATGCCTTTGATTTATGCATGTTGATTTCATTTCCTGCCACATTGCTGAATTCATTTATTAGTTTTAGTATTTTTTCTGTAGACCCTTTTGGGTCTTCTATGTATAGAATCATGTCATCTTCAAATAGTGATAATTTAAGTTCTTTTTTTCCTATTTTTATGCCTTTAATGTCTTTCATCTGTCTAATTGCTCTGGCCAGTTTTTCGAGAACTATATTGAATAGAAGTGGTGATAGAGGACATTCCTGTCTTGTTCCAGATTTTAGAGGGAATGCCTTCATTTTTTCTCCATTCAGAATGATGCTAGCCTGAGGCTTAACATAGATAGCTTTTACAATGTCGAGGTATGTTCCTGTTATCCCTAGTTTTTCTAATGTTTTGAACATAAAGGAATGCTCTACTTTGTCTAATGGTTTTTCTGCATCTATCAAGATGATCTTATGGTTCTTATTTTTAAGTCTAGTGATGTTGTGAATAACATTTATTGATTTCCATATATTGAACCCTCCTTGCATCCCAGGGATGAATCCTAGTTGATCATGGTGCACAATTTTTTTGATGTGCCTTTGTATCCAAACCACCAGAATTTTAATGAAAATTTTTGCATCTAGGTTCATCAGAGATATTGGTCTGTAGTTTTCTTTCATTGAGGTGTCTTTGTCTGGTTTCAGAATCAGGGTGATGTTGGCCTCATAGAATGAACTTGGCAGAGCTCCCTGTTTTTCTATTTCCTGAATAACTTGAAAAGTATTGGTATTAAATCTTCTTTAAAGGTTTTGTAAAACTCCGCTGTATACCCATCCGGTCCTGGGCTTTTCTTGGTTGGTAGTCGTTTAATTGCTTCTTCTATTTCATCGATTGATATTGGTCTGTTTAAATTGTGTGTATCCTCCTGACTCCATCTAGGCAAATCATATGACTTAACAAATGTATCGATGTCTTCACTATTTTCTATTTTATTGGAATATAGGTTTTCAAAATAATTTCTAATTGTCTTTCGTATTTATGTAGCTTCTGTTGTGATATTGCCTTTTTCATCCCGTATGTTAGTAATTTGAGTTCTCTCTCTTCTTCTCCTCGTTAGCATGGCTAAGGGTCTGTCCATCTTATTTATTTTTTCGAAGAACCAACTTTTAGTTTTGTTAATTTTTTAATAGTTTCTTTTGTTTCAATTTCGTGATTTACGCTCTGATTTTAATTATTTCTTGCCTTCTGCTACATTTGTTCTTGTTTTGCTCTTCCTTTTCTAGGGCTTTGAGATGAAGTGAGAGCTCATTTATTTGTTGTTTTTGTTTTTTTTTCTTTTTTTGAGGAATGACCTCCAGGTGATGAATTTGCCTCTTGAATCTTGTTTCATTGTGTCCCATTGAATCTGATATGTTGTGTCTGTATTTTCATTTATCTCTAAGAATTTTTTGATTTCCTCTTTTATGTCTTCTGTAACCCATTGATCATTCAGTAATATATTGTTCATTTTCCATGTGATGTAGGATTTTTCCTTCCTTCTTTTACCATTGGTTTCCAGTTTCATTCCATTGTGATCAGAATAAAATTCATGGTATTATCTCCACCCCTTTATATTTACTGAGTGTTGCCCTATGGCATGATATATGGTCTATTTTTGAGAAGGATCCATGTGCTGGTGAGAAAAAAGTATATCCACTTGATGATGGTTGATATATTCTATATATGTCAGTTAAGTCTAGGGTATTGATTGTGATATTGAATTCTAAATTTTTTTTATTCAACTTTTGTTTGGAGGATCTGTCCAATGGTGAGAGAGGTGAGTTGAAGTCTCCCATAATTATTGTGTTGTGGTCTATTTGATTCTTGAAATTGAGGAGAATTTGTTTTATAAATGTCGCAGCACCATTATTTTCTGCGTAAATATTGATAATTGTTATGTCTTGTTGGTGAATGGTTTCTTTTAACAGTATATAATGTCCTTCCTTTTCCCTTTTGATTAAATTAGTCTTGAAGTCGATTTTATTCCGTATGAGGATGGCCACCCCTGCTTGCTTACAAGGACCGTGTGCATGGTATAAATTTTCCCAACCTTTCACCTTCAGCCTGTGTATGTCTTTTCCATTCAGATGTGTCTCCTGGAAGCAACATATTGTTGGATTTGTTTTTTTTAATCCACGTTACAAGCCTATGTCACTTTATTGGAGAGTTTAAGCCATTAACGATTAGAGTTACTATTGATATATGGTTTGTATTGCCACCCGTCTTTGATTATTTATCTTTTTTTTAAAATTTAGTTTGTTTATCCATGATTAGTTTTTCCCCTCCCTCTGTCATTACTGAGGAAATTCCCACTGATGGTTTTCGTTTTTGATATTCATTTTTTCCTCGTGTAGTGTTTTCCTTAAGATGCTTTGCAATGCTGGTTTTCTGGCTGCAAATTCTTTTAGCTTTTGTTTATCACAAAATATTTTTATTTAGTTGTCTTACCTGAAACTTAATTTTTCTGAATACAGATTTCTTGGTTGTCATCAATTGTTTTTAAGTGTTTGAAATACGTTGTTCCAGGATCTTCTCACTTTCAGCATCTGTGATGAAAAATCTGTTGTTAACATTTTTGGTTTACCCCTGATTGTAATCTGCCTCCTTTCTCTTGTAGCTTTTAATATTTTCTCTTTGTTTTGTATATTGGATATCTTCATAACAATGTTTCTTGGCATTGGTCTACTGTGATTTTTTTGTGCTCGGTGTCTTGTAAGCATCTACAATTTTTTTTATCTGTTTCCATTTTTATTTCTGGAAAGTTTTCTGTAATTATTTCATTCAGCAGGTTACTCATTCCCTTGGTTTGAATCTCTGTACCTTACTCTATCCAGATGACTCATAAGTTTTTTTTTTTTATGATATCCCATATCTCTTGGATGTTTTTCTCATGACTTTTTACCAGCATTTCTTTGTTGGCTAGACTTTTTTCAAGATGATATATTTTGTCTGCATTATCTGACATTCTGTCTTCTACTCGCTCCACTCTGTTAGTGATACTCTCAATTGAGTTTTTAATTTGGTTTATCATTTCCTTCATTTCTAGAATTATTGTTTGATTTTTTTATAATCTCTATCTCCTAATAAAGATGCTTAATTTCTTTTTATATCTGTTTATGTAATTCATTTTCAATGTGTTCTTTCACTGTTTGGTTTTGATGTCTCGTATCCTCTTTAAGGTTCCATTCCATCTGTCTAAAGTATTCCTTGAGTTCTTTATATGACCATTTTTCTGATGATTCCTTCTGAATATTTAGGCTGTCCATTGTTGTTTGTACTCCTTTTCTTCCTTGTTTTTTTATGCTGCTCATGTTACTTCTTGTTTTGTTTGACTGCTGAGTTACTGCTTACTCTTATAAATTTATTTGATGCTTCGGAGGAAAGATATTAGAAGGGAAGGGAAGAAGTCACTAAAGAGAATGAGAGTAGGCAGGTAGAATTCAAGGAAGGGGGAATAAGAAAATTGAAAAGAAATGAAAAGACAAAAGAAAAATAGAAAATAAATAAAGAAAAAAAATTTAAATAATAATTATAATTAAAAGATGAAAATTAAAATTTAAAATAATATTAATAATAATAATGATAAAATAAAAAAATAAAAACATTAAAAAAAGTTAAGAACAACAACAACAAAAATGAAAATGAAAGAAATAGAAAAAATATAAATTAAAAAAATAATAATAATAAATGCAGTCATAGAGTTCAATTAACTTCTCTTTCAGTAGGTGGAGCTGTGTGCACTGGGCCAAGCTTCTCCTCTGAATAAGTGGGAACCAATCACTGTGCAGCAGCTCTTCCTCCCAGACTTGGCGGATCTCCAATCCTGAGTGCCTAGGGCCTTCTCTTGTGCTTCCTCAAGCCATGCCTTGCTCACCTGTGACGCTCACCACAATAGTGGTTACAAGCCAGAACTCTACTCCTGGCAGCCCTGTTTTCATGAATGCCTGGGCACACTCTCCCTGTTTGCCTCCCTCAGACCCTAGTTTTGTAGAGCTTGGGGCTGAGGACCTCCAGCGAATTTTCTTGCCCTCTGGGAGCCATGCCCCCGGTACGTGGTGTAAGAGACCTCAATTGTCAGCACTTGTGGGATCAGGAGCCGGGAATCCACGCGCTAGTCCCGAGCCAATCCTGATTCCCTAGGTCTGGCTATCGTGCTCACGGGAGAGCTGGGAGAGGCCCTTAAGGCTGAGCTGGGAGGGGCCCTTAAGGTTTCCCCGCTGTGTTGAGAGAGATGGCTAGGGGATTACACACCTGTCACGCTGGTTTTAATGAAGTTATCTCCTCTGCCCGTGAAGTCATTTCTATGCTATGGTGGTATCCCATGCAAATGGTGACCGTTTGTTCCCTTTGCAAGGTAACCAACGCAACGGGTGGGTCCTGACTGTCTCTCCCAAGCGCCGTTTCAATCCTGTGGCCACTGCTTTTGAAGGCTTGGTTGGCTTTTACCTCTGAAAGTTCAGAAGGGCCGAACAGTTATTTCAGTGGGATCTTAGTGCTGAGTCATGAGAACCAGGCAAACCGGAGGTTGAATGCAGCCCATCCAGGCTCGGTGTGTGTTCTGAGGGGCCCAGAATGTTCGCCCCAGATCCACATCAGGTCAACATTGCCTACTGATTCTAAGCAAACAGCATTTAGACAGTTTACGACTCCCTATGCCCGCTCAGCTGAAGAGGTCAGAGACTTGATTTTTCCATGCCTGCCTTCATGATGGATCTCCTGTATTGCTAATTTTTATATCTGTGCATGTGAGTGTGTATGTATGAGAGTGTATATATATATATATATATATATATATATATATATATATATATACACACACTCCAGATTTTTTAAAATATGAAATATATGTGTCTTATTATACACTCCCTAAATTCATTCATATTCATATATGTGTATTTATAATCAACTTTCCAAAAGATTATTCTCAGAAATAATCATCCACCTGAAATACATATTTGTTTTCTAGTACTGAAAACTAAATTCAGTGAAAGGTGCAAACAAAACCTAATATTTCTACAGTTACTGAGCTAGTTTAACATCAATGCAAGTATATTCTTAGGGGACATGATGTGTATTTTGACTTTCATTTTTATTCAACACTGGTACATTACTACTCCTTCAGTTAATGCACATCATAGGATATATATTTCATTCACAAGTTAGAAAATTTATAGGCATTTGTTTCACGATCAATCACTTCCTGATTCAGAACACATGATTCTTCTATGTTTCTTGACTGGTCTTTTCATGAGACTTCTTTCCAAACACATTATTTTCGTTTAACATCATCACTTATAAAGCAAAACTCAAACACCCTTCATGATAAACCATAATCCTAATATTACCATTAGATATATAACTGGTTGGAATGAATGATTATATATCAATATAAGATTTCTTATATATTTTCAGATTTCAATTCAATCCATTATTTAAAGTGGAACCAGTTACATTATTTATTCATATTATCGTCTATTCATGCATTATCTCTATATTCATAGACACAGGGTACACCTCTTTGTACCCCTAATACTAATGTATATGTCTTCAAAATATTGCTCCCAGACATAGTGAAAGAAATACTCATGTTACCTGATCTACATATACATTTTACAACAGTAATATTCTGAACAAAAAAAATGTAAAGGTCACACTTATGATTGTACCAAAGCCTAAAAGGAAAGTGAACATGGATAACTAATAACATCCGTGTCCAGGTTGCCTAATGCTCTCAAATGTAAATCCCATTGGTGACAACATATTTGTTTTTACCTATGATTATATATTCAAACTCAATCCTGTTGAAAATGTCTAATCCTATCACTCATTTATACTTTGCCTGATTTCGTTATGTCGCTATTGATACTTGCTTTTCTACATAATTTCCCCAGTTCATTATTGTGAATGACTCTTCACATGTACTGACATTTACATTCACTCTCTAAACGAAACCCTATTGCTAAATAAGCTTTTTATTCCAAATCATATTCTCACTCTTCTTCCTAAACCTACCGACTATCTTTCTAGTCCTACCGACTATCACTTTTTGACTGGATGTTCTCTTCTACATTCAATCATCCAAGGTACACTGTCCTATGCCATTGTATATTGATTTAACTGAGACAATTGTACAGAACGTAATTCAACACTATGTATCCCAATCAAGGGCCCAATGCCCTTCTGGGCTTCAAATCTTTCTTAGATTTCCGTTTTCATACATATATTTCACTTATATATTCTTATAAATATCGCAGGTACCCAATCCCTTTATTCATCCTGCAGAATGATTCCTAACCCAAATCGAACATATAATTAACCCTAACCATACACTAACTTTACCGAAGAGCAGGGACAGAGTTGGTATTAAAATACAGGAATGTAGGGTATCTTCACCTGCTGAGAACCTCAAATGTTCATTTAGAAATGATCCCTGGTGAAGATGAAGGCAGCTATGAAAGACCTCAGAAAGCAAAAGTCATCTTCCATGGCAATCATCCTGGTCGGGTTGAAGGGTTGTGTCTGAATCATTCTCTCTCTTCTTAATGTATACAAGATGGACCAAACCAGTTCTGTGTGGAGAGCTGTTCCGGGGTGCTTATTATTGATATGACATTCTAACTTGTGAAAGTGTTACAGGAAAACTGGGGCAGCCTCCACCTCATGGGACTTTTGGAAGCAACTGTTACGGCAAAGTGGTTGTCAAGGCAGTGACATAATTCAGATCCTGAAGAAAGTGACCTCACCTCACTTCCTTGGTGATAAAACTCTCTGAACTTGGGATCCAGGAAGCCAGGCACTCAGAGACAGTCCCTGTCCCAGTCCCAGTGGTCTCACATGTTTGGATTTACCAAGGACAGAGTCAGTCTTTCTTGGAACCTACAGATGTGAGGATGACGAAATGCCAGGAAACCTTTGAAGAGGGGCTTTTCCTGAGAAAGCAGGTAGTGTCTCACCACTGGCTCTTGACAACTTCACAGAGTTGGCCATGCAGACCAGAACTGAGACAGGAGAGGTCATTTTGGGGAAACATAGTATGGCCCACCAGTCAGAGGACACTCTGGAGAGTCACAGACCTACTTGGGGGAAGGAGGTGCCTTTTTGGGTGTGGGTGTGATTTTGTGGTTTTGGCTCATGTTCTCAGAATAGGTAGGAAAGGCGGTTTGTTTGGTTTAGAGTGGACTATTTTTAGTAAGTCCTTTGACAATGCGAGTGTCTGTGTATCCCACTGTGTTCATGATTGTAGACATTAGAAGAGAGAATGGATCAATGGATGTTTCCTGTCTACTAGAAAGCTTGCCAGCATTCATTGTGCCCAATATATGAGTGGACTCAGGCTTGCCTTATAGATGGGCAACACCTACTAGCTTCATAATTTCCTGTTTTCTCCTTCAATTCTGGCAACACTCCAGAATAGTATCATGGTTTTGTGTTCAAGATATGTACCACCTCCAATATCTGTGACATGGCCATGTACTAGATAGTTGAAGGGAATGGCTAGCATCTCAGAAATCTCAGATATCAGTTGAACAGGAAAGTCTCAGTGGAGAAACCCTGCTTTGGTCCTTTTGCTTACCTATTGTTCTGTTGCCCTGAATGTCAGGAAGATCTTTGCCTCAAGTCACCACTTTGTGAAGCCTGAAGAAAACAGTTTTCAAATGCAAATAAATGGGCATCACCTGTGGATCCATGCTTAATTGCTTTGAAAAGGGATATGTCTGAATCAGTCTCTTGGCCCTGTGTGAGGCTGTGGCTTAGATTCTCAGCACCTGATGGATCTAAAGATAGATCCCATGCATGCATCCAAAACCAAAATGGCAAAAAGATCAGATATTGTTGATTAACTCTCTTGCCTTCCTCTGGTAGGTTCCTGAAATCCATCAAGTTAGAACAGGGATCCTTTGGGTCAAATAAGTTCTTCAAAACCCAGGAGAGGCTCGCCCATAGATGCTTGTTTTTTCTCATGACTCCAATTCACTTAAAGAATCTAAACCTCAAAGTCAGTAGTCCTCAAGTTGGAGAAGCCAAACAGTATTAAAGGAAGGCCTATTTGATCACTCCTGGTTTACAGGAAGGGTGTCCACGCCACCCTGACTTCAGGCAAATGAGGGGCAGGAAGCTTATTTTGGACACTGACGTGGGCTGCTCCCCTCATGGAAACCTCCAGCCACAGGTTATGTTGAGTGTCTATATGGAAGAAGATTTGGGCCATGTGGGAGTGTTTTGGTTTTAATTGTGGACATTTGAATGGTGGTTGGAAGAGATGACTGGGTCCACCTGGGCTTGCACTCTGGTGTGATTCCCCTTAGAGACTGAGTTCTGGTACTGATCTCAGAGAAGTATTGCCATGAATTGTGTTGGGATTTTACATGGCCATGCATGAGAGTTGCCCTTGGAAAGTGACATCTAGGCCCAAGTTGACTTTCCAAAGATCACAGGAAATCTCATCCAGGATATCACATGATTTTATTCTTAAAGACTTGGCAGCCATTTTTGAGAGTAAAAACACACATGGACCTCACATTGTAGACCTAAATGGGCCTGGCTTAGTCTGACATTTTGGCCACTCTTTGGAAGCCTTGCCTGTGAGAATTCTCCAGAGTTTTCATTGAAATGAGCTTAGTCACCATTTAATGGTTCCTGAATAAATTGAAACCCACTACAGTGCCTCCAACTTCTTTCTTGAAAATTGGCTAGATAAATACCATAAAAATTTTTGAAATTCCCATGACCGGGTGGCAGGAGAACATTTGGATGTCCTGCTGCTGATCATGAGTATGTAAGACAGTGCCCTGATTGACTTGGTTTTATGAAAATGGTGTAGAACAGAGATGCCAGTAAGTTGGATCCTGCTGAGTAGTTGTCCTAGAGCAGTGGTTGGCAGGTGGGTGATAAAACATCTGTGGTGGGCCATGTGGATCTGCCATTGGCTTGCAAATTGATTGTGACTGACATTTTGCAGCCAGTAGACTCTTATATGTAAAAGCATATTGTTATATGGAGAGGTTTCAGGGCAATGTTCAAAATCAGGTTGCTATGGTCAATGGGGCAAGCAATGTGGGATAGAAGCCTGGTTGGTGCATTCTCCTGTAGAACCCGACCCAACACAATGGACAGAACTCACTTCAGCACTGTGTCCCTGTTGAACTCTTTGTAATTCATGAAGCAAATTCCAAACTCCCAGTGCAGCAGCTAGAAACACCATGAATAGTGGAGGATGACCAAATGGATTTACAGTGCACACGGGGAGACACTTAGACCCCAGTGGCCACAAGTTACATACAAATAGAAAATTCAGCACTGCTGCCTCATGTTCATTGGAAAATAAGAAACAATGTCATCCATGTCACATAGATGAAGACACAGCTTTGATGGTGTCACTCCAAATGAAGCTAATGCTCCTGACAACAGCATATATTTCATTGCCAAACCTTAGAGGCAGTTTCTCCAGATGTCAGGCTGGCAGAACTTCATGTTTGTGGAGTGTTTACCCTGTCCCTTATTTTGGAACCTCTTCTACCACCTCCAAATTTGTGAACTCCTGAGCATTTTCCATTCCACATATGTATTCACAGATTTTCTAACTCCTCTCCTCTAATTGTGTCTTATGTGGGGCGAAGGTAATGTCAAGGCATTGTTCTGAATGAGAGTGGGAAGTTTTTTGTGTAGCACATATTTGCATACACATTGGATACATTTTCAAATTTTCCATTCGAAATACTGAATCCCTGACACTAACACATACCCTAATAGACTTTGACTTTTAATGATAATATTATGGAGGAAAATAACCCAAACAGAATAGAAATACAAGAGGTTCACAGGAGGCATGGTGTATAGTTGGACTTGCCTTTCGTATGATAAATGGTAGGTGTTATAAATCTAGCAAATTTTAATTGAAATAGTTCTCCATGTGTTTTAAAAGTTAACAAATATGTGAATAACTGTCTCCCTTTCTCTGTAGCCTATTCATCACATGTATTTTTATATGCACATATCAAATTCTACCTGGTATCACTCGTACATTTTGTGAGGTGGCTGGCTTGGCAGATAAAAATTGTGAGAAGAGATCACTCCTACCTAATGCTGTTGGAACTGAAAATTCAACATACGGGTGAGCTTCTTAGTTGAACGACATAAATCCATGTTCATTAAAATGAATATTTTTGGATCTGTGGATGACATATATTTCATGGTGAATTTCGATTGGCATACATAATGCTACTTTTTAATGTCTCTGTGTGTATGTATATATATATATATATATATATATATATATATATATATATATATACATATATATATATTTTTTTCACTGTGCAGATTTTTCAAAATATGAAGTATATTTTTCTTATTATACACTCCCTAAATTCATTCATATTCATGTATGTGGATTTATAATCAACTTTTCAAAAGATTATTCTCAGAAATATTCATCCACTTGAAATACTTATTTGTTTCCTAGTACTGAAAACTAACTTCAGGGGATCATATGATGGCTGCGAAGGGAGTGCATCACCCCCATGTACTGAGTCACTGTGAGGGAGAATGACGAGTTAGAATGGCTAAAACCTATCTTGTTAGGAATTTCCAGCAAAATTGTGGTTCTCCAAAACCAAGTGTACATATTTCCATCTCAGGAGGATCAGCTACGGGGGCTCAAACGCGAGTGATTTGTCCTCACCGAAGGTCATGCGACTTATTCAGGAAATCGCTCCGTGGCTAGAGTCTGTGGCTTGTGCTGGGAAACGACGAGATAGCAAGGCAAATATACAGCGGTGCAGGTACTGTGGGCTCCTGCCAGGTATGCAATCACTGTGCTCAGTGCTGAATTCTGGGTTTGAGACGGGAAATCATGCAGTACAACTCGTTTCTCCACACCCGTCAGACCACAGAGGAACCCAGCGGCCACCATCATGGAGAGGTGACTTCATCATCCCTGTTTTCGACTGATCGCAGCTTATTCAGCTATAGAACAGGCAATTTCAGGATGCCATTCACCTTTGTGTTGCAGACAAATTACTCAGGCTCAGTGCTAAAGAACCCGCAGAAACTGCGTCTTGGAGCCTGCTTCTATTAGAACATACAGCGAGCCCAGAGCGGCCGAATTCCGACTCCAGGAACTGATCTGGCCCAGGGCTAAAGAACCGGCGGAAACTGCTTCTCGGTCCGGGTATTCCTGAATATCAGTAAATATCAACCGAGCCTTCATAGGCAGTGGCAACAGGATTGAGACGGGGCTTGTGAATGCCGGTCAGGACTCACCGATTGCTTTAGTCACCCAGCAAAGGGAACGAAATGCTGCCTTTTGCATGGGATACCAACATGGCAGAGATCTGATGTCATCAGAAAGCAGCAGAGGAGATAACCTCATTGATACCAGCGCTGACAGAAACAGTTGGTCTCCTGGTAATG
The DNA here is from genome assembly GCF_048772815.1 of Callospermophilus lateralis. Classification (NCBI taxonomy): domain Eukaryota; kingdom Metazoa; phylum Chordata; class Mammalia; order Rodentia; family Sciuridae; genus Callospermophilus; species Callospermophilus lateralis. The sequence continues at coordinate 1,399,169 of NW_027513573.1, forward strand.
AAAGTGAGTCACAAACACCCGGGTCTCTCTCACTTTGTCATCAAGCCAGAGGGGCAGAGCAGAGCCGCCGCCCACGCCCGGAACAGGCCCAGCGACACACCTGCATGGTAGTCACGTCACCCCAATTTTAATAGAGGCATAGCAGAGCCGCCGCCCTTGCCCAGAACAGGCCCAGCGACCCGCAGGCGTGGTAGTCACATCAACCGAATTGGAGTAGTTGCAGAGCAGAGCCTTCTCCCGCACCTAGTACAATCCCAGTGGCCCACCGGCATGGTAGTCAGGTCACCCCAATATTAGTAGGGGAAGAGCAGAGCCTTCGCCCGCACCCAGAACAGGCCCAGGAACCTGCCGGCATGGTAGTCACGACCCCCCAATTGGAGTAGGGGCAGAGCAGAGCCATCACCCGCGCCCGCAAGGTAGGCACACCTGCACCTGACTGGCAGAAGAGGCCCATCGCCCTGCCGGCACGGCAGACACTTCACCCCATTTGGAATAGGAGCAGAGCAGATCCATTGCCCGTGCCCGCAAGGCAGGCAGACCTGCGACAAACTGGCGGAACAGGCCCAGCAACACACCTGCATGGTAGTCACGTCACCCCAATTGGAATAGGGGCAGAGCAGAGCCGCCGCCAGCACCTACAAGGTAGGCAGACCTGCGACCGATCGGCAGAACACCCCAGGGGTCCACGGGTAATAGCTGCAGCAGATGGAATGTCAGATAAAGAACTCAGGATATACATGCTTCAGATGATCTGGAGTCTCAAGGAAGACATTAGACAGCAAAATCAGACAATGAAAGATCACTTCGACAATGAATTACATAAACAAATCCAAGAAGCAAAAGATCAGCTATACAGAGAGATAGAGGTTGTAAAAAATAACAAACAGAAATCCTAGAAATGCAGAAAGCAATAAACCAACTAAAAAACTCAATTGAGAAGACTACCAGCAGAGTAGAACACTTAGAAGATAGAACATCAGACAATGAAGACAAAGTATTCCAACTTGAAAAGAACATAGACAGCTCAGCAAGACTGTTAAGAAACCATGAACAGAATATCCAAGAAATACGGGATAACATAAAGAGACCAAACATAAGAGTCATTGGAATACAGGAAGGTATAGAGGTTAAAACCAAAGCAATGAGGAATGTATTCAATGAAATAATACGAGAAAACTTCCCAGACTTGAAGAATCAGACTGACTCCCAAGTCCTAGAAGCCTACAGGACGCCAAATGTGCAAATTCATAAGAGATTCACACCTAGACACATTATAATGAAGATGCCCAACGTACACAATAAGGAGAGAATTTTAAATGCTACAAGAGAAAAAAAGCAGATTACATTTAGGGGTAAAACAATCAGGATAACAGCTGATCTTTCAACACAGACTCTGAAAGCTAGAAAATCCTTGAATAACATTTTTCAAACACTGAAAGAAAATGGATTCCAACCAAGAATTGTGTATCCAGTGAAATTAAGCTTCAGGATGGAAGATAAAATTATAACCTTCCATGATAAAAAAAAGTTAAAATAATTTGTAGCTAGAAAACCATCTCTTCAAAACATCCTCAGAAAATATTACAGGAAGAAGAAAGGGAAATAACAATAAAAACCAACAGTGGGATGTAGTACAGTAAAAGTGGGAAATAATCAAAGAAGAAAACAATCCATGTTTAATAACATAAAAAAACAAATAGGGCTAGAAGAACAACCATTATCTCAATAATAACTGTAAATGTTAATGCCTTAAACTCACCAATTAAGGGACAGAGGCTAGTAGAATGGATCACAAAACAAGACCCAATAATATGCTGCCTACAGGAGACGCATTTGATAGGAAAAGACATACATAGACTGAAGGGGAAAGGTTGGGAAAAATCATATCACTTATATGGATTTCGGAAACAAGTAGGAGTGTCCATACTCATATCAAATAAAATAGATTTCAAGCCAAAGTTAATCAAAAGGGATAAAGAGGGACACTATATACTGCTCAAGAGAACCATACAGCAACAAGACATAACCATTATAAATATATATATGCCCCAAAACAATGGTGCAGCTATGTCCATCAAACAAACTTTTCTCAAGATCAATAGTCTAATAGACCACCATACAATAATCATGGGAGACTTCAACACACCTCTCTCACCACTGGACAGGTCTTCCAAACAAAAGTTGAAATAGAAAACTATAGAACTCAATAATACAATTAATAACCTAGACTTAATTGACATATATAGAATATACTCCACAACATCAAGCAGTTACATTTTTCCTCAGCAGCACATGGATCCTTCTCAAAAATAGATCATATATTATGTCACAGGGCAATTCTTAGACAATATAAAGCAGTAGAGATAATACCATGCATCTTATCTGATCATAATGGAATATTAACTAAAAATCAATGATAAAAGAAGGAAGGAAAAATCATGCATCACTTGTAGAATGAACAACAGGTTACTGAATGAACAATGGGTTATAGAAGACATAAAGGAGGAAATGAAAAAATTCTTAGAGATAAATGAAAACACAGGCACAACATATCAGAATCTATGGGACACATTGAAATCCGTTCTAAGAGGAAAATTCATTGCTTGGATTTCATTCCTTAAAAAAAGAAAAAACAACAGCAAATAAATGATCTCATACTTCATCTCAGAATCCTAGAAAAAGAAGAGGAAAACAACAGCAAAATAAGTAGAAGGTAAGATTTAATTAAAATCAAAGCTGAAATTAATGAAATCGAAACAAAAGAAACAATTGAAAAAATTGAGGAAACTAAAAGTTGGTTCTTTGAAAAAATAAATAAAATCGACAGACCCTTAGCCATGCTAATGAAAGAAGAAGAGAGAAAACTCAAATTACTAGCATACGGGATGAAAAAGTCAATATCACATGTTAAGGTCTATAAACAAGTCAGCATGGCACCTGGTATTTTGCCAGAGAAATGTTAGGGTCTGTAAACAAGTCTGGATGGCGCCTGGCCAAATGCCATAGGGAGTGGTTTTTGAAGTAACAAAAGCAAGCCATTAAGTGTGGAGATTCCTTATTGGTTGACTGCTGTATCTATTTTATGCTAATTAGATAAGCTTTATAAAATGTATAAATATCGCTGGGATTCTACAATAAACGGCTTCCACTCCTGCTGTATCAATCTACACAAGTTATTTGTCACCCCCTGGCAATCACAGCAGATATTTCTGAAATACAGAAGATAATAAGAAATTAATTTGATTCGTTATACTCCAATATAATAGAAGATAGTGAAGGCATCGAAAAATTTCTTAAGTCATATGATCTGTCCAGATTGAGTCAGGAGGATATAGACAACCTAAACAGACCAATATCAATTGAGGAAATAGAAGAAACCATCCAAAGATTACCAACTAAGAAAAGACCAGGACAGTATGGGTATACAGCAGAGTTTTACAAACCCTTAAATATGAACTAATACCAATACTTATCAAGCTATTTCAGGAAATTGAAAAAGAGGGAGACCTTCCAAATTCATTCTACCAGGCCAATATCACCCTAATTTCTACACCAGACATAAACACTTCAAACAAAGAAAACTACAGACCAATATCCCTAAAGAACCTAAATGCAAAAATCCCTAATTAAATTCTGGCGAATCAGATACAAAAACATATTAAAAAAATTGTGCACCATCATCAAGTAGGATTCATCCGTGGAATGCAAGGCTTGTTCAATATACGAAAATCAATAAATGTTATTCACCACATCAATAGACTTAAAAATAAGAACCATATGATCATCTCGATAGATGCACAAAAAGCATTCGACAAAGTACAGCATCCCTTTATCTTCAAAACTCTAGAAAAACTAGGAATAACAGGAACATACCTCAATATTGTAAAAGCAATCTATGCTAAGCCTCAAGCTAGCATCATTCTGAATCTAGAAAAATTGAAGGCATTCCCTCTAAAATCTGGAACAAGAATGGGATGCCCTCTCTCACCACTTCTGTTCAATACAGTTCTCGAAACACTGGCCAGAGCAATTAGACAGACGGAAGAAATTAAAGGCATAAAAATAGAAAAAGAAGAACTTAAATTATTACTATTGCAGAAGACATGATTCTATACCTAGCAGACCCAAAAGGGTCTACAAAGAAACTAATAGAGCTAATAAATGAATTCAGCAAAGTGGCAGGATATAAAATCAACACACATAAATCAAAGGCATTCCTCTATATCAGCGACAAATCCTCTGAAATGGAAATGAGAACAACCACTCCATTCACAATATCCTAAAAAAAAAAAAAAAAGATGGGAATCAACCTAACAAAAGAGGTGAAAGTCTTATACAATGAAAACTACAGAACCCTAAAGAGAGAAATATAAGAAAATCTTAGAAGATGTAAAAATATATCCTGTTCATGGATAGGCAAAACTAACATCATCAAAATGGCGATATTACCAAAATTTCTCTATAGGTTTAATGCAATGCCAATCAAAATCCCAAAGGCATTTCTTGTAGAAATAAAGAAAGCAATCATGAAATACATATGGAAAAATAAAAGTCCCAGAATAGCAAAAACAATGCTAGGCAGGAAGTGTGAATCAGGCGGTAGAGCGATACCAGACTTCAAACTATACTACAGAGCAATAGTAACAACAATAGCATGGTACTGGTACCAATATAGGCCGGTGGACCAATGGTACAGAATAGAGGACACAGAAACCAATCCACAAAACTACAACTATCTTATATTTGATAAAGGGACTAAAAGCATGCAATGGAGGAAGGATAGCATCTTCAACAAATGGTGTTTGGAAAACTGGAAATCCATATGTAACAAATTGAAACTGAATCCCTTTCTCTTGCCATGCACAAAAGTTAACTCAAAATGGATCAATGAGCTTGATATCAAATCAGAAACACAGTGTCTGATAGAAGAAAAATTTGCTTACGATGTGCATACTGTGGGGTCGGGCTCCAAATTCCTCAATAGGACACCCATAGCACAAGAGTTAATAACTAGAATCAACAAATGGGACATAAACTAAAAAGTTTTTTCGCAGCAAAAGAAGCAATAAGAGAGGTAAATAGGGAGCCTACATCCTGGGAAGAAATCTTTACTCCTCACACTTCAGATAGAGCCCTAATATCCAGAGTATACAAAAAACTCAAAAAATTAGACAATAAGATAACAAATAACCCAATCAACAAATGGGCTGAGGACCTCAACAGACACTTATCAGATGAGGACTTACAATCAATCAACAAGTACATGAAAAAATGCTCACCATCTCCAGCAGTCAGAGAAATGCAAATCAAAACCACCCTATGATACCATCTCACTCCAGTAAGATTGGCAGACATTATGAAGTCAAACAACAACAAGTTCTGGCAAGGATGTGGGGAAAGAGGTACACTTGTACATTGCTGGTGGGACTGCAAATTGGTGCAGCCAATTTGGAAAGCAGTATGGAGATTTCTTGGAAAGCTGGGAATGGAACCACCACGATGTAGCAGGGACACTGCTACATCGATGTTCATAGAGGAACAATTCACAACAGGAAGACTGTGAAACCAACTTAGATGCCCTTCAATGAAAGAATGGAGAAAATACTGTGGCATTTATACACAATGGATTATTACTCTGCATTGAAAAATGAAAAAAATCATAGAATTTGGAGGGAAATGGATGGCATTAGAGCAGATTATGCTAAGTGAAGCTACCCAATCCTTAAAAAACAAATGCCAAATGTCATCTTTGATATACGGAGAGTAACTAAGAACAGAGGAGAGACAAAGAGCATGACAAGATGATTAACATTAAACCGGGATGAGAGGTGGAAAGGAAAGGGAGAGAGAAGGAAAATTGCATGGAATTGGAAGGAGACCCTCAGGGTTATATAAAATTACATACAAGAGAAAGTGAGGGGAAAGGGAAAAATAATACAAGGGGGACAATTTTATTACAGTAGAGGGGGTAGAGAGAGAAGAGGGGAGGGGCGGGGAGGGGAGGGGGGATAGTAGAGGATAGGAAAGGCAGCAGAATTCAATAGACACTAGTATGGCAATATGTGAATCAATAGATGTGTAAATGATGTGATTCTGTAATCTGTACATGGGGTAAAAATGGGAGTTCATAATGCACTTGAATCAAAGTGTGAAATATGATATAACAACTATGTAATGTTTTGAACAATTATAAATAAAAATAAAAAAAAATAAAACTAACTACGGTGAATAATGCATGAAATCCTAATATTTCTACAGTAACTGAACCAGTTTAACATCAATGCAAGTAGAGTCCTATGGGACATGATGTGTACTTTGACCTTCATTTTTATTCAACACTGGTACATTACTATTTCATCAGTTTATGCACATCACAGGATATATATTTCATCCACAATTTAGCAAAGTTATAGGCATTTGTTTCACTTTCAATCAATTCCTGCTTTGAACACATGGATTCCTCCATATTTCTTGACTGGTCTTTTCATGAGACTTCCTTCCAAACACATTATTTTCGATTTCCATAAACACTTTTGAAACAAAACTCACACACACTTCATGATAAACAATAACCCTAAGATTACCATTATATGTGTAACTGGTTGGAGTGAATGATTGTATGTCAATATATGATTTCCTATATATTTTAAGATATCAATTCAATCCATTATTTAAAGTGAAAAAAGTTATATTATTTATTCACACTAAGGTCTATTCATGCATTATCTCTATATTCGTAGACACAGGGTACACCACTTGGTACCCACAATACTAATTTATGTGTCCTCAAATATTGCTCCCAGAAATGGTGGAAGAAATACACATATCATATGATCTACATATATATTTGATCACAATAATTTTCTGGGCACAAAATGTAAAGGTCACACTTATGATTGTACCAAATCCTAAATGGAAAGTGAACATGGCTTACTAAAAACATCCATATCTAGGTTGCCTAATGCTTTCAAATGTCATTCCTATTGGTGACTACATATTTGTTTCTTCCTAAGATTATGTACTCAATCTCAACCCTGTTGAAAATGTCTAATCCTATCACTCACTATATAATTGCCTCATTTCATAATGTCTCTATTGATATTTTCCTTCCTACATATTTTCCCCAGTTAATCATTGTGACTGACTCTTCACATGTGCTGACATTTACATTCACTCTATAACCGAAACCCTATTGCTACAGAAATTTTTGTCCAAATTTTATACTCACTCTTTTTTATAAACCTACCGACTATGTTCCTAATCCCACTGACTATCTCAATTTGAGTGGATGTTCTCTTCTAAAATCAAACATCCAAGGTATAAGGTGCTATGCCATTGATTATCAATTTATCTGAGACATCTGTGTAGAATGTAATTAAAAGCTAAGTATCCCAATCAAGGGCCTAATGCCCTTCTGGGCTTCAAATCTTACCAACATTTCTGTTTTCATACTTATATTTCACCTCTATAATCTTATAAATATCGCAGGTTCCCAATACTATTAATCATCCTGCAGGATGATTCGTAATCCAAATCGAACATGTTAATAACCCTAACCATACACTCTTCCCTCAATCTAACTTTACAGAAGAGCAGCGAGAGAGTTCATCTTACAATACAGGAATGTAGGGGATCTGCCTCCTGCTGAGAACCTCAAAGGTCCATGCAGATTTGATCCCTGGAGAAGATTAGGCAGCTATGAAGGACCTGAGAGAGCAAAAGTCATCTTCCATCGCAAACAACCTTTCCAGAATGAAGGGTTTTGTCTGAATAAGCCTCTCTTCTTAATGTAGAGAAGATGGACCATACCAGGCATGTGTGGAGAACTGTTCCTGGGTGCCTATGGTTGATATACCATTCTAACATATGAAAGTGTCACAGGAAGTAAGGGCTGCCTCCATCTCATAGGACTATTGGAAGCTACTGTTAGGACAAAGTGGTTGCCAAGGCAGTGACCTCATTAAATTCCTGAAGGAAGTAATCTCACCTCACTTCCTTGGTGATGAAACTCTCTGAACTTGGGATCCGGGAAGCCAGGCACGCAGAGCCAGTCCCATTCCCAGTCCCAGTGGTCTCACTTGTTTGGATTTAACAAGGACAGAGTCAGTCTTCCTTGGTACCTACTGATGTGAGGATGGACAAATGTCAGGAAAGCTCTGAAGAGAGGCCTTTCCTGAGAAAGCAGGTAGTTGCTCACAGCTGGCTAGTGACAACTTCACAGATTGGGCCAATGAGACCATATCTGACACAGGACAGGCGATTTCATCAGAACATAGTATGGCCCACCTGTCAGAGGACACTCCTGATAGTCACAGACCTACTTGGGGGAAGGAGCTGCCTTTGTGTGTGTGGGTGTGGGTTTGAGGTTTTGTCTCATGTTCTGAGAATAGGTAGGAAAGGCGGTTTGTTTGTTTTGGAGTGAACTGTTTCTGGTAAGTCGTTTGACAAGGCCAGTGTCTCTTTGTCTGTGTATCCCACTGTGTCCGTGGTTTTAGACATTAGAAAAGAGAATGAATCATTGTATGTGTCCTGACTAGTAGAAAGCTTCCCAAGATTCATCTTGCCCAATTTATGAATGGACTGTGGCTTGACTTATGGGTGGGCAACTCCTACAATCTTGCTAAGGTCCTGTTTTCTTCCTGAATTCTGGCCAATTTCCAGAATAGTCTCATTGTTTTGTGTCCAAAATATGTACCACCTCCAAGCTCTGAGACTTGGCCATGTACTGGATTGCTGAAAGGAATGGGAGCATCTAAGAAAACTCAGATATGAGTGTGACCAGAAAATTCTAATGGAGAAACCCTGCTTTGGGCCTTTTGCTTACCAATTGTTCTGTTGCCCTGAATGTCAGAACGTCTTTGCCTCAGGCCACACCTTTGTAGAGTCAAAAGAAATAGTTTTCAAATAGAAATGAATGGGCATCACCTGTGGCTCTTTGCTTAATTGCTTTGGAAAGGGATGTGTCTGAATCAGCTTTTTGGCCCTGTGTGAGGCTGTGGCTTAGATTCTTAGCACCTGATGGATCTAAAGAAAGATCCCATGTGTGCATCCAAAACCAAAATGGACAAAAGAGCATTCATTTTGGATGAAGTCTCTCGCATTCCTCTGTAAGGTTCCTGACTTTCATCAAGTGAGAATAGTGATCATTTGGTTTAAATGTGTTCCTCAAAACCCTGCAGAGGATAGCCCATAAGTGCTTGATTTTTCTCATGACTCCAAATCACATAAAGACTCTAAACCCCACAGTCAGTAGGCCTCAAATTGGAGAAGCAGTGCCATCTTAATGGCCGGCCAATTTGATCACTCCTGGTTCACTGGAAGGATGTCCAGGCCACCCTGATTTTAGGCAAATGAGGGGCAAGGGTGGTTATTTTGGACACTGTCTTGGGCAGCACCCCTCATGGAAACCTCCAGCCAGAGGTTATGATGAGTGGGTATATAGAAAAGATGAGTGACATGTGGGAGTGTTTTGGATTTAATTGTGGATATTTGTGTGGCAGTTGGAAGACATAACTGGGTCTACCTGGGCTTGAACTTTGGTGTGATTCCCCTTAGAGACTGAGTTCAGAAACTGACCTCAGAAAAGTATTGCCATGTATTGTGTTGGGATTAAAGAGTCCATGTATGAGAGTCACCCTGGGAAACTGAGATCTAGCCCCAGAGTGGCTTTGCACAGAGCACTGGGAATCTCAGCCAAGGTATCACATGATTTCATTCGAAAGACTTGGCAGCCATATTTGAGAGTCAAAACACACATGGAACTCACATTGTAGACCTCAATGGGCCTGGCTTAATGTGACCTTTTGTTCACTCTTTGAGAAGCCTTGCTGTGAGGGTTCTTCAGAGCTTTCATTGAAATAATCTTCCTCACCATTTAATGTTTCCTGAAGAAATTGAAACCCACAGTGCTTCCAACTTCATCCTTGTAAAATGTCTAGATAAATACCATGAAATTTTTGAAATTCCCACGACTAGGTTGCACTAGAGAACCTTTGGATGTCCTGCTGCTGATCATGGATGTACCTGACAGTGCCTTGCTTGACTGGGTTTTATGAAAATGGTGTACAACAGAGGTCCCAGTAAGTTTCAGGCTTCTAAGAAGTGGGCCTAGAGTTGTGGTGGGCAGGAGTGTGATAAAACTTCTGTGTTGGAGCAATTTGGATCTTCCATTGGCTTAAAAATGGCTTGTGGCTTACATGGTGCAGCCAGCAGACCCTTATAAGTAAAGGCATCTTGTTATATGGAGAGGATTCAGGGCAATGTTCAGAATCAGGTTGCTATGGACAAGGATGCAATGGGGCAAGCTTTGAGGGATAGAAGATTGGTTGGTGCATTTTCCTGCAGACCCTGACCCACCACACGTGACAGAACTCCCTCCAGCACTGTGTCCCAGTTTAACTCCTTCTATTTTATGAAGCAAATACAAACTACCAGTGCAGCAGCAAAAACCCCACAAAAAGTGTAGGAGGGCCAAATGGCTTCACAGTTCAACGGGGAGACACTTAGACCCCAGAGGCCACAGTTTACCTAAAAAGAAAAATATCAGCACTGCTGCCTCATGTTCATTGAAACATCAGAAACAATGTCCTCCAGGTCTCATAGATGCAGACCCAGCTTTGATGGTCTCACTACAAAGGAAGCCAAATCTCCTGACAACAACATATATTTAAGTGCCCTATCTCAAGGCAGTTTCTCAAAAAGTTTTTAGGCCAGCAGAGCTCCATGTTTGTGGAGTGTTTACCCTGTCCCTTGCTTTTGGAAACTCCTCTAACACCTCCAAGGTTGTGAACTCCTGAGCATTTTCCATTCCAGATATGTGTTCACTGATTTTCTAACTCTTCTCCTCTAATTGTGTCTTACTTGGGGTGAAGGTAATGTCAAGGCATTGTTCTGGATGAGAGTGGGAGGATATTTGTGCAGCATATATATGCATACAAATTGGATTCATTTTCCAATTTTCATTTTGAAATATTGAATCCCTGACACTAACCCATACCTACTAGACTCAAACAACTCATCCTAATATGATAGAGAAAAATAACCCAAACCTATAGAAATACAAGCAGTTCATTGGAGGCATGTTGTATAGTTGGACTTGCCTTTTGCATTATATAAGGTAAAAGTTATAAATTTAGTCAATTTTTAATCGAAGAAGTTCTCCATAAGTTTTTAAACTTAAAAAATACGAGAATTCTTGTTTCCCTTTCTCTTTAGCCTATTCACACTTGTATATTTATATGCATATATAGAATCCTACCAGGTATCACACGTACATTTTGAGGTGGCTGACTTGGCATATACAAACTGTGAGAAGAGTTCACACCTCCTAAACGCTGTTGGAACTGAAAATTCAACCTATAGGGGAGCTTCCTAGTAGAAGAACATTATACATAAATTCATGTTCAGTAAAATAAATATTTTTGCATCTGTGGGTGATATATATTTACTGATGAATTTCTATTGCCATTTATATTGCTTCTTTTAAATGTCTGTCAGTGTTTTGTGTGTTTGTGTGTGTGTGTGTGTGTGTGTAATTTATCTGTACACTCTGCAGATTTTTCAAAATATGAAATATATGTGTCTAATGTAAACTCTCTAAATTCATTCATGTTCATGTATGTGGATTTATAATCAACTTTTCACAAGATTATAATCAGAAATATTCATCCACCTGAAATACATATTTATTTCCTAGTACTGAAAACTAACTTCAGTGAATGGTGCATACAAATCCTAATTATTCTACAGTAACTGACCCAGTCTAACATCAATGCAAGTAGATTCCTATGGGACATGATATGTAATTTGACGTTCATATGTACTCAACACTGGTACATTATTATTTCTTCAGTTTTTGCACATTTTAAGTTATACACTTCATCCACAAGTTCACAAATTTATAGGCATTTATTTCAACTTTAATCACTTCTTGCTTCAGAACACATGTATTGGCAGGGTTTCTTGACTGGTCTTTTCATGAGACTTCTTTCCAAACACATTATTTTTGATTTCCATAATCACTTTTGAAGCAAAACTCACACACTCTTCATGATAAACCAAACAATAATATTTCCATTATATATATAACTGGTTGGAATGAATGATTGTATATCAATATACGATTTCCTGTAATTTTTCAGATATCAATTCAATTCATTATATAAAGTTCAAAAAAGTTATATTATTTATTCACAGTATGGTCTATTCATGCTTTATCTCTATCTTAATAGACACAGGGTACACCTCTTTGTACCCCCAATTCTAATTTTAAATCTTCAATATATTGCTCCCAGAAATGGTGAAGGAAATACTCATGTCACCTCATTATCACAGTAATATTCTGGACAAAAAATGGAAAGGTCACACTTATGATTGTACCAAAGCCTAAATGGAAAGTGAACATGGATTACTAAAAACATCCATGTCCAGGTTGTCTAATGCTGTCAATTGTCAATCCTATTGGTGACTACATATTTGTTTTTTCCTAATTTATATATTCAAACTCAACCCTGTTGAAAATGTCTAATTCTATCCCTCACTTTATACTTTGCCTGATTTCGTAATGTTTCCATTGATATCTGCTTTTCTACACATTTTCCCCAGTTCATCATAGTGACTGACTCTTCATATGTGCTGATATTTACATTCACTCTATAACCGAAAGTCTATTGGTAAAGAACTTTTGGTCCAAATCATATACTCACTCTTCTTCCTAAACCTACTGACTATCTTCCTAATCCTAATGAATATCCCTTTTTGACTGGATATTCTCTTCTAAATTCAATCATCCAATGTACAAGGTCCTATGCCATTGTAATTCGAATTATCTGAGACATCTTTGCAGAACATAATTCAAAGCTAAGTATCCCAATCAAGGGCAAAACCCTTCTGGGCTTCAAATCATAAATAGGTTTCTCTTTTCATAATTATATTTCACCTCTATATTCTTGTAAATATTGCAGGTTCCCAATACCATTATTAATCGCACAGAATCATTCGTAACCCAAATCAAACCTGTTTTTAACCCCAAGTATACACTGTTCCCTCAATCATTTTACAGAAGAGCAGGGACACAGTGGTTCTTACAATACAGGAAAGTTGGAGACCTTCCTCCTGATGAGAACCTCAAATATCCATGCACAAATGATACCTGGAGAAGTTGTAGGCAGGTATGAAGCACCTAAGAGAGAAAAAGTCATCTTCCATGGCAAACAACCTGGTCAGGATGAAGGGATGTGTCTGAATCTGCCTCTCTATTCGTATTGTAGAGAAGGTGGACCAAACCAGGACTGAGTGGAGAGCTGTTCCCAGGTGCCAATGGTTGATATACATTCTACCTAATAAAAGTGTCAAAGGAAGTAGGGGCAACCTCCATCTTATGTTACCCTTGGAAGCAACTGTTAGGACAAAGTGGTTGCCAAGGCAGTGACCTCATTCAGTTTCAAAGAATGTGACATCCCTCATTTCCTTGGTGATGGAAATCTCTGAACTTGGTATCCAAGAAGGCAGGCACCCAGAGGCAGTCCCTGTCCCAGTCCCAGTGGGCTCACTTGTTTGGATTTACCAAGGACAGAGTCAGTTTTCTTGGTACCTAATGATGTGAGGATGGCCAAATGCCAGGAGAGCTCTGAAGATGGACCTTTCCTGAGAAAACAGGTAGTGGCTAACCACTTTTTCCTGACATCTTCACAGAGTTGGTCAAGGAAACAAGATCTGAGAGAAGACAGGCCATTTTGGGGGAACATAGTATGGCCCACCAGTCAGAGGACACTCCGGATAGTCACAGACCTACTTGGGGGAAGGAGGTGCCTTTGTGGGAGTGGGTGTGGGTTTGTTGTTTTGTCTCATGTTCTGAGAATAGATAGGAAAGGCGGTTTGTTTGGTTTGAAGGGGACAGTTTCTAGTAAGTCATTTGACATGGCGAGTGTTTCTGTTTCTGTGAATCCCACTGTGTCCGTTGTTGTAGACATTAGAAAAGAGAATGCATTAATGGATGTGTCCTGTCTAGTATAAAACTTCCCATAATTCATCCTGCCCAATATATGAATGGACTGCAGCTTGTCTTATCGATGTGCAACACCTGCTATCTTTCTAAGTTGTTGTTTTCTTCCTGAATTCTGGCCACTCTCCAAAATAGGCTCATGGATTTGTGTCCAAAATATGTACCACCTCCAAGCTCTGTGACATGTCCATGTACAGGATAGCTGAAGAGAATGGCGAGCATCTCAGAAAACTCAGATATCAGTGTGACCAGGAAAGTCTCAGTGCAGAAACCCCGCTTTGGGCCTTTTGCTTACTTATTGTTGTGTTGCACTGAATGTCAGGAAGGTCTTTGCCTCAGGCCACCCCTTTGTGAAGCCTGAAGAAAACAGTTTTCAAATGGAAATGAATGGGCCTCACCTGTGGCTCTTTGCTTAATTGCTTTGGAAAGGGATGTGTCTTTATCAGCCTCTTGGACCTGTGTGTGGCTGTGACTTAGGTTCTCAGCACCTGATGGATCTTAAGAATGATCCCATGTGAGCTTCCAAAACCAAAATAGCATAAAATATCATTCATTGTGGATGAAGTCTCTTGCCTTCCTCTGTTAGGTTCCTGCACTCCATCAAATGAGAATAGGAATTCTTTGGGTCAAATGAGTTCTTCAAAGCCCTGCAGAGGTGCTTGTGTTTTCGCATGACTCTAAATCACCTAAAGAATCGATACCTAAAATCAGTATGCCTCAAATTGGAGAAACACAGAAGTATTAAAGGCAGGCTTATTTGTTCACTCCTGGTTCACAGAAACGGTGTCCAGGCTACCCAGACTTTAGGCAAATGAGGGGCAAAGGAGCTGATTTTGGACACTGTCTTGGGCTGCGCCCCTCATGGAAACCTCCAGCCAGAAGTTAAGATGATTGACTATATGGAATAAGATGAGGGCCATGTGGGAGTGTTTTGGTTTTAATGTTGCTCATTTGTGTGGCATTGGAAAAAATGACTGGGTGTACGTGGGCTTGAACTCTGGTGTGATTCCCCTTAGACACTGGGTTTTGGAACTGAACTCAGAGAAGCATTGCCATGAATTTTGTTGGGATTTTAAGAGGCCACGCATGAAAGTCACTCTTGGAAACTGAGACCTAGAACCCGGGTGGTTTCCACAGAGGCCTGGGAATCTCAGCAAGGATATCACATGATTTTATTCTTAAAGAAATGGCATCCATAATTGAGAGTCAAAACACATATGCACCTCACATTGTAGACCTCAATGGGCCTGGCCTAATGTGACCTTTTGTCCATTCTTTGGAAAGCCTTGCCTGTGAGTTTTCTCCAGATATTTCATTGAAATGAGCTTCCTCACCATTTAATGTTTGCTGAATGAATTGAAACCCACAGTGACTCCAACTTCATGCTTGAAAAATGGCTAGATAAATACCATGAAATTTTTGAAATTCCTATGACCAGGTGGCATTGGAGAAACTTTGGATGTCCTATTGCTGATCATGAGTATACCAGACAGTGCCTTGATTTACTGAGTTTCATGAAAATGGTGTAGAACAGAGATGCCAGTAAGTTGGAGCCTGCTGAGTAGTGGGTCTAGAGCAGTGGTGGGGAGGTGTTTGATAAAACATCCGTAGTAGGGCCATGTGGATCTACCATTGGATTCCAAATGGCTTGTAACTGACATGGTGCAGTCAGCAGACCCTTATATGTAAAGGCATCTTGTTATATGGAGAGTTTTCAGAGGAAAATTAAGAATCAGGTTGATATGGACAAGGGGACAATGGGGCAAGCTGTGAGAGATAGAAGCCTAGTTGGTGCATTCTCTTGCAGACCCTGACCCACCACACGTGACAGAACTCCCTCCAGCACTGTGTCCCAGTTTAGCTCCTAGTATTTCGTGAAACAAATACCAAACTCACAGTGCAGCAGCCTAAACACCACAAAAACTGGAGGAGGACCAAATGGCTTCACAGTACCCACGGGGAGATACTTAGTACCCAGTGGCCTCAGTTTACCTACAAAGAGAGGATTCAGCACTGCTTCTTCTTGTTCATTGGAAAATAAGAAACCATGTCCTCCAGGTCACATAGATGCAAACCCAGCTTTGATGGTCTCACTACAAAGGAAGCCAAATCTCCTGAAAACAACATATATTTCAAGTGCGGAAGCTCAGAGGCAGTTTCTCAAAAAGTTTTTAGGCCAGCAGAGCTCCATGTTTGTGGAGTGATTACCCTGTCCCTTACTTTTGGAAACTCCTCTACCAACTCCAAGGTTGTGAACTCCTGAGCATTTTCCATTCCAGATATGTATTCACTGATTTTGTAACTCTTCTCCTCTAATTGTGTCTTACTTGGGGTGAAGGTAATGTCAAGGCATTGTTCTGGATGAGAGGGGGAGGATATTTGTGCAGCATATATTTACATACACATTGGATTCATTTTCCAATTTTCCATTCGAAGTACTGAATCCCTGACACTAACCCTTACCTAGTAGACTCAGACTATTCATCCTAATATACTGGGGAAAATTAACCCAACACAATAGGAAAACAAGCACTTCAGAGGAGACATGTTGTATAGTTGGACTTGACATTTGTATTATATAAGGTAGGAGTTATAAATCTTGTCAAATTTTAATTGAAATATTCTCCATCTGTTTTTAAACTTAACAAATATGTGAATTCTTGTTTCCTTTTTCTGTAGCCTATTCACACATGTACATTTATATGCATATATAGAATCCTACCAGGTATCACAAGTACATTTTTGTGAGGTGGTGGTCTTGGCAGATACAAATTGTGAGAAGAGTTCACTCGTCCTAAATGCTGTTGAAAATGAAAATTCAACCTATAGGAGAGCGTCCTAGTAGAACAACATTATGCATAAACTCATGTTCAGGAAAATAAATATTTTTGCATCTGTGGATGATATATATTTACTGATGAATTTCGATTGGCATTTATATTGGTACTTTTTAATGTCTGTGAGTGTTGTGTGTGTGTGTGTGGTGTGTGTGTGTGTGTGTGTGTATAGATATAGATATAGATATACTCTCCAAAGTTTCCCAAATATGAAATATGTGTGTCTAGTATACACTCTCTAAATTCATTCATGTTCATGTATGTGGATTTATAATCAACTTTTCACAAGATTATAATCAGAAATATTCATCCACCTGAAATACATATTTGTTTCCTAGTACTGACTACTAACTTCAGTGAAGGGTGCATACAAATCCTAATTATTCTACAGTATCTGACCCAGTCTAACATCAATGCAAGTAGACTCCTATGGGACATGATATGTAATTTGTCATTCATTTGTATTCGACACTGGTACATTATTGTTTCTTCAGTTTTTGCACATCATAGGATATACATTTCATCCACAAGTTCACAAATTAATAGGCATTTGTTTCAACATTAATCACTTCTTGCTTCAGAACACATGTATTGTCAGGGTTTCTTGACTGGTCTTTTCATGAGACTTCTTTCCAAACACATTATTTTGAATTTCCATAATCATTTTGAAGCAAAACTCACACACTCTTTATGATAAACCAAAACACTAATATTTCCATTATATATATAACTGGTTGGAATGAATGATTGTATATCAATATACAATTTCCTTTTATTTTTCAGATATCAGTTCAATTCATTATTTAAAGTTCAAAAAAGTTATATTATTTATTCACAGTATGGTCTATTCGTGGTTTTTCTCTATGTTCATAGAAACAGGGTACACCTATTTGTACCCCCGATTCTAATTTTACATCTTCAATATATTGCTCCCAGAAATGGTGAAAGAAATACTCATGTCACCTCATTATCACAGTAATATTCTGGACAAAAAATGGAAAGGTCACACTTATGATTGTACCAAAGCCTAAATGGAAAGTGAACATGGATTTCTAAAAACATCCATGTCCAGGTTGCCTAATGCTGTCAATTGTCACTCCTATTGGTGACTACATATTTGTTTTTTCCTAATTTATATATTGAAACTCAACCCTGTTGAAAATGTCTAATTCTATCCCTCACTTTATACTTTGCCTGATTTCGTAATGTTTCCATTGATATCTGCTTTTCTACATATTTTCCCCAGTTCAACATAGTGTCTGACTCTAGATATGTGCTGACATTTACATTCTCTCTATAACCAAAAGTCTATTGCTAAAGAACTTTTGGTCCAAATCCTGTACTCACTCGTCTTCCTAAACCTACCGACTATCTTCCTAATTTTACTGAATATCCCTTTTTGACTGGATGTTCTCTTCTAAATTCAATCATCCAATGTACAAGGTCCTATGCCATTGTATATCAAATTATCTGAGACATCTTTGCAGAACATAATTCAAAGCGAAGTATCCCAATCAAGGGCAAAACCCTTCTGGGCTTCAAAGCATACCTAGATTTCTTTTTTCATACTTATATTTCACCTCTATATTCTTGTAAATATTGCAGGTTCCCAATGCCATTATTCATCGCACAGAATCATTCGTCACCAAATCAAACCTGTTTTTAACCCCAAGTATACACTGTTCCCTCAATCATTTTACAGAAGAGCAGGGACAGAGGGGTTCTTACAATACAGGAAAGTTGGGGATCTTCCACCAGATGAGAACCTCAAATGTCCATGCACAAATGATACCTGGAGAAGTTGTAGGCAGGTATGAAGCACCTGAGAGAGCAAAAGTCATCTTCCATGGCAAACAACCTGGTCAGGATGAAGGGATGTGTCTGAATCTGCCTCTCTCTTCTTATTGTATACAAGGTGGAACAATCCAGGCCTGAGTGGAGAGCTGTTCCCGGTTGCCAATGGTTAATATACATTCTTCCTTATGAAAGTGTCACAGGAAGTAGGGGAAACCTCCATCTTATGTTACCCTTGGATGCAACTGTTAGGACAAAGTGGTTGCCAAGGCAGTGACCTCATTCAGTTCCAAAGAATGTGACATACCTCATTTCCTTGGTGATGGAACTCTCTGAACTTGGTATCCTAGAAGCCAGTCACCCAGAGGCAGTCCCAGTCCCAGGCCCAGTGGGCTCACTTATTTGGATTTAGCAAGGACAGAGTCAGTTTTCTTGGTACCTAATGATGTGAGGATGGCCAAATGCCAGGAGAGCTCTGAAGATGGACCTTTCCTGAGAAAACAGGTAGTGGCTAACCACTTTTTCCTGACATCTTCACAGAGTTGGTCAAGGAAACAAGATCTGAGAGAAGACAGGCCATTTTGGGGGAACATAGTATGGCCCACCAGTCAGAGGACACTCCGGATAGTCACAGACCTACTTGGGGGAAGGAGGTGCCTTTGTGGGAGTGGGTGTGGGTTTGTTGTATTGTCTCATGTTCTGAGAATAGATCGAAAAGGCGGTTTGTTTGGTTTGGAGCAGACAGTTTCTAGTAAGTCATTTGACACGGCGAGTGTTTCTGTTTATGTGTATCCCACTGTGTCCGTTGTTGTAGACATTAGGAAAGAGAATGCATTAATGGATGTGTCCTGTCTAGTATAAATCTTCCCTATAATTCATACTGCCCAATATATGAATGGACTGCAGCTTGTCTTATTGATGTGCAACACCTGCTATCTTTCTAAGTTGTTGTTTTCTTCCTGAATTCTGGCCACTCTCCAGAATGGGCTCAGGGATTTGTGTCCAAAATATGTACCACCTCCAAGCTCTGTGACATGGCCATGTAAAGGATAGTTGAAGAGAATCGCGAGCATCTCAGAAAACTCAGATATCAGTGTGACCAGGAAAGTCTCAGTGCAGAAACACTACTTTGGGCTTTTTGCTTACTTATTGTTGTGTTGCACTGAATGTCAGGAAGGTCTTTGCCTCAGGCCACCCCTTTGTGAAGCCTGAAGAAAACAGTTTTCAAATGGAAATGAATGGGCCTCACCTGTGGTTCTTTGCTCAATTGCTTTGGAAAGGGATGTGTCTTTATCAGCCTCTTGGTCCTGTGTGTGGCTGTGACTTAGATTCTCAGCACCTGATGGATCTTAAGAATGATCCCATGTGAGCTTCCAAAACCAAAATGGCAATAAATATCATTCATTGTGGATGAAGACTCTTGCCTTCCTCTGTTAGGTTCCTGCACTCCAACAAATGAGAATAGGGATTCTGTGAGTCAAATGAGTTCTTCAAAGTTCTGTAGAGGTGCTTGTGTTTTCGCATGACTCTAAATCACCTAAAGAATCGATACCTAAAATCAGTAGCCCTCAAATTGGAGAAACATAGAAGTATTAACGGCAGGCTTATTTGTTCACTCCTGGTTCACAGCAACGGTGTCCAGGCTACCCTGACTTTAGGCAAATGAGGGGCAAACGAGCTTATTTTGGACACTGTCTTGGGCTGCACCCCTCATGGAAACCTCCAGCCAGAGTTTAAGATGATTGACTATATGGAATAAGGTGAGGGCCATGTGGGAGTGTTTTGGTTTTAATGTTGGTCATTTGTGTGGCATTGGAAAAAATGACTGGTTCCACGTGGGCTTGAACTCTGGTGTGATTCCCCTTAAACACTGGGTTTTGGAACTGAACTCAGAAAAGCATTGCTATGAATTTTGTTGGGATTTTAAGAGGCCACGCATGAAAGTCGCTCTTGGAAACTGAGACATAGGCCCAGGGTAGATTTCCACAGAGGCCTGGGAATCTCAGCAAGGATATCACATGATTTTATTCTTAAAGAAATGGCATCCATAATTGAGAGTCAAAACACACATGCACCTCACATTGTAGACCTCAATGGGCCTGGCCTAATGTGACCTTTTGTCCATTCTTTGGGAAGCCTTGCCTGTGAGATTTCTCCAGAGATTTCATTGAAATGAGCTTCCTCACTATTTAATGTTTGCTGAATGAATTGAAACCCACAGTGCCTCCAACTTCATTCTTGAAAAATGGCTAGATAAATACCATGAAATTTTTGAAATTCCTATGACCAGGTGGCACTAGAGAAACATTGGATGTCCTATTGCTGATCATGAGTATACCAGACAGTGCCTTGATTTACTGAGTTTCATGTAAATGGTGTAGAACAGAGATGCCAGTAAGTTGGAGCCTGCTGAGTAGTGGGTCTAGAGCAGTGCTGGGGAGGTGTTTGATAAAACATCCGTGGTAGGGCCATGTGGATCTACCATTGGATTCCAAATGGCTTGTAACTGACATGGTGCTGCCAGCAGACCCTTATATGTAAAGGCATCTTGTTATATGGAGAGTTTTCAGAGGAAAATTAAGAATCAGGTTGATATGGACAAGGGGGCAATGGGGGCAAGCTGTGAGAGATAGAAGCCTAGTTGGTGCATTCTCTTGCAGACCCTGAACCACCACACGTGACAGAACTCCCTCCAGCACTGTGTCCCAGTTTAGCTGCTAGTATTTCGTGAAACAAATACCAAACTCACAGTGCAGCAGCCTAAACACCACAAAATGTGGAGGAGGACCAAATGGCTTCACAGTCCACATAGGGAGACGGGGAGACACTTAGTCCCTAGTGGCCTCAATTTTCCTAAAAAGAGAGGATTCAGCACTGCTTCATCTTGTTCATTGGAAAATAAGAAACCATGTCCTCCAGGTCACATAGATGCAGACCCAGCTTTGATGGTCTCACTACCAAGGAAGCCAAATCTCATGAAAACAACATATATTTCGAGTGTGGAAGCTCAGAGGCAGTTTCTCAAAAAGTTTTTAGGCCAGCAGAGCTCCATGTTTGTGGAGTGTTTACCCTGTCCCTTACTTTTGGAAACTCCTCTACCAACTCCAAGGTTGTGAACTCCTGAGCATTTTCCATTCCAGATATGTATTCACTGATTTTGTAACTCTTCTCCTCTAATTGTGTCTTACTTGGGGTGAAGGTAATGTCAAGGCATTGTTCTGGATGAGAGCGCGAGGATATTTGTGCAGCATATATTTACATACACATTGGATTCATTTTCCAATTTTCCATTTGAAGTACTGAATCCCGGACACTAAAACTTACCTAGTAGACTCAGACTATTCATCCTAATATAATGGGAAAAATTAACCCAACACAATAGAAATACAAGCACTTCAGAGGAGACATGTTGTATAGTTGGACTTGAGATTTGCATTATATAAGGTAGGAGTTATAAATCTCGTCAAATTTTAATTGAAATATTCTCCATCTCTTTTTAAACTTAACAAATATGTGAATTCTTGTTTCCTTTTTCTGTAGCCTATTCACACATGTATATTTATATGCATATATAGAATCCTACCAGGTATCACACATACATTTTTGTGAGGTGGCTGTCTTGGCAGATACAAATTGTGAGAAGAGTTCACTCCTCCTAAATGCTGTTGGAAATGAAAATTCAACCTATAGGAGAACGTCCTAGTAGAACAAAATTATGCATAAACTCATGTTCAGTAAAATAAATATTTTTGCATCTGTGGATGATATATATTTACTGATGAATTTCGATTGGCATTTATATTGGTACTTTTTAATGTCTGTGAATGTTGTGTGTGTGTGTGTGTCTGTGTGTGTGTGTGAGTCTGTGTGTGTGTGTGTGTCTGTGTGTGTATAGACATAGATATATATATATACTCTCCAAATTTTTCAAAATATGAAAAAATGTGTCTAATATATACTCTCTAAATTCATTCATGTACATGTATGTGGATTTATAATCAACTTTTCACAAGATTATAATCAGAAATATTCATCCACCTGAAATACATATTTGTTTCATAGTACTGAAACCTAACTTCAGTGAATGGTGCATACAAATCCTAATTACTCTACAGTAACTGACCCAGTCTAACATCAATGCAAGAAGACTCCTATGGGACATGATATGTAATTTGTCATTCATTTGTATTCGACACTGGTACATTATTGTTTCTTCAGTTTTTGCACATCATAGGATATACATTGCATCCACAAGTTCACAAATTAATAGGCATTTGTTTCAACTTTAATCACTTCTTGCTTCAGAACACATGTATTGTCAGGGTTTCTTGACTGGTCTTTTCATCAGACTTCTTTCCAAACACATAATTTTGAATTTCCATAATCATTTTGAAGCAAAACTCACACACTCTTCATGATAAACCAAAACACTAATATATTCTCAATAGATATATAACTGGTTGGAATGAATGATTGTATATCAATATACGATTTCCTTTAATTTTTCAGATATCAGTTCAATTCATTATTTAAAGTTGAAAAAATTATATTATTTATTCACAGTATGGTCTATTCATGCTTTTTTTCTATGTTAATAGAAACAGGGTACCCCTCTTTGTACCCCGATTCTAATATTACATCTTCAATATATTGCTCCCAAAAATGGTGAAAGAAATACTCATGTCACCTCATTATCACAGTAATATTATGGACAAAAAATGGAAAGGTCACACTTATGATTGTACCAAAGCCTAAATGGAAAGTGAACATGGATTTCTAAAAACTTCCATGTGCACGTTGCCTAATGCTGTCAATTGTCAATCCTATTGGTGACTACATATTTGTTTTTTCCTAATTTATATATTCAAACTCAACACTGTTGAAAATGTCTAATTCTATCCCTCACTTTATACTTTGCCTGATTTCATAATGTTTCTATTGATATCTGGTTTTCTACATATTTTCCCCAGTTCAACATAGTGACTGACTCTTCATATGTACTGACATTTACATTCACTCTATAACCAAAAGTCTATTGCTAAAGAACTTTTGGTCCAAATCCTATACTCACTCTTCTTCCTAAACCTACCGACTATCTTCCTAATCCTACTGAATATCCCTTTTTGACCTGATGTTCTCTTCTAAATTCTATCATCCAATGTACAACATCCTATGCCATTGTAATTCGAATTATCTGAGACATCTTTGCAGAACATAATTCAAAGCTAAGTATCCCAATCAAGGGCAAAACCCTTCTGGGCTTCAAATCATACCTAGATTTCTGTTTTCATACTTATATTTCACCTCTATATTCTTGTAAATATTGCAGGTTCCCAATGCCATTATTCATCGCACAGAATCATTCGTCACCAAATCAAACCTGTTTTTAACCCCAAGTATACACTGTTCCCTCAATCATTTTACAGAAGAGCAGGGACAGAGGGGTTCTTACAATACAGGAAAGTTGGGGATCTTCCTCCAGATGAGAACCTCAAATGTCCATGCACAAATGATATCTGGAGAAGTTGTAGGCAGGTATGAAGCACCTGAGAGAGCAAAAGTCATCTTCCATGGCAAACAACCTGGTCAGGATGAAGGGATGTGTCTGAATCTGCCTCTCTCTTCTTATTGTAGACAAGGTGGAACAATCCAGGCCTGAGTGGAGAGCTGTTCCCGGGTGCCAATGGTTGATATACATTCTACCTTATGAAAGTGTCACAGGAAGTAGGGGAAACCTCCATCTTATGTAACCCTTGGAAGCAACTGTTAGGACAAAGTGGTTGCCAAGGCAGTGACCTCATTCAGTTCCAAAGAATGTGACATACCTCATTTCCTTGGTGATGGAACTCTCTGAACTTGGTATCCAAGAAGCCAGGCACCCAGAGGCAGTCCCAGTCCCAGGCCCAGTGGGCTCACTTGTTTGGATTTAGCAAGGACAGAGTCAGTTTTCTTGGTACCTAATGATGTGAGGATGGCCAAATGCCAGGAGAGCTCTGAAGATGGACCTTTCCTGAGAAAACAGGTAGTGGCTAACCACTTTTTCCTGACATCTTCACAGAGTTGGTCAAGGAAACAAGATCTGAGAGAAGACAGGCCATTTTGGGGGAACATAGTATGGCCCACCAGTCAGAGGACACTCCGGATAGTCACAGACCTACTTGGGGGAAGGAGGTGCCTTTGTGGGAGTGGGTGTGGGTTTGTTGTATTGTCTCATGTTCTGAGAATAGATCGAAAAGGCGGTTTGTTTGGTTTGGAGCAGACAGTTTCTAGTAAGTCATTTGACACGGCGAGTGTTTCTGTTTATGTGTATCCCACTGTGTCCGTTGTTGTAGACATTAGGAAAGAGAATGCATTAATGGATGTGTCCTGTCTAGTATAAATCTTCCCTATAATTCATACTGCCCAATATATGAATGGACTGCAGCTTGTCTTATTGATGTGCAACACCTGCTATCTTTCTAAGTTGTTGTTTTCTTCCTGAATTCTGGCCACTCTCCAGAATGGGCTCAGGGATTTGTGTCCAAAATATGTACCACCTCCAAGCTCTGTGACATGGCCATGTAAAGGATAGTTGAAGAGAATCGCGAGCATCTCAGAAAACTCAGATATCAGTGTGACCAGGAAAGTCTCAGTGCAGAAACACTACTTTGGGCTTTTTGCTTACTTATTGTTGTGTTGCACTGAATGTCAGGAAGGTCTTTGCCTCAGGCCACCCCTTTGTGAAGCCTGAAGAAAACAGTTTTCAAATGGAAATGAATGGGCCTCACCTGTGGTTCTTTGCTCAATTGCTTTGGAAAGGGATGTGTCTTTATCAGCCTCTTGGTCCTGTGTGTGGCTGTGACTTAGATTCTCAGCACCTGATGGATCTTAAGAATGATCCCATGTGAGCTTCCAAAACCAAAATGGCAATAAATATCATTCATTGTGGATGAAGACTCTTGCCTTCCTCTGTTAGGTTCCTGCACTCCAACAAATGAGAATAGGGATTCTGTGAGTCAAATGAGTTCTTCAAAGTTCTGTAGAGGTGCTTGTGTTTTCGCATGACTCTAAATCACCTAAAGAATCGATACCTAAAATCAGTAGCCCTCAAATTGGAGAAACATAGAAGTATTAACGGCAGGCTTATTTGTTCACTCCTGGTTCACAGCAACGGTGTCCAGGCTACCCTGACTTTAGGCAAATGAGGGGCAAACGAGCTTATTTTGGACACTGTCTTGGGCTGCACCCCTCATGGAAACCTCCAGCCAGAGTTTAAGATGATTGACTATATGGAATAAGGTGAGGGCCATGTGGGAGTGTTTTGGTTTTAATGTTGGTCATTTGTGTGGCATTGGAAAAAATGACTGGTTCCACGTGGGCTTGAACTCTGGTGTGATTCCCCTTAAACACTGGGTTTTGGAACTGAACTCAGAAAAGCATTGCTATGAATTTTGTTGGGATTTTAAGAGGCCACGCATGAAAGTCGCTCTTGGAAACTGAGACATAGGCCCAGGGTAGATTTCCACAGAGGCCTGGGAATCTCAGCAAGGATATCACATGATTTTATTCTTAAAGAAATGGCATCCATAATTGAGAGTCAAAACACACATGCACCTCACATTGTAGACCTCAATGGGCCTGGCCTAATGTGACCTTTTGTCCATTCTTTGGGAAGCCTTGCCTGTGAGATTTCTCCAGAGATTTCATTGAAATGAGCTTCCTCACTATTTAATGTTTGCTGAATGAATTGAAACCCACAGTGCCTCCAACTTCATTCTTGAAAAATGGCTAGATAAATACCATGAAATTTTTGAAATTCCTATGACCAGGTGGCACTAGAGAAACATTGGATGTCCTATTGCTGATCATGAGTATACCAGACAGTGCCTTGATTTACTGAGTTTCATGTAAATGGTGTAGAACAGAGATGCCAGTAAGTTGGAGCCTGCTGAGTAGTGGGTCTAGAGCAGTGCTGGGGAGGTGTTTGATAAAACATCCGTGGTAGGGCCATGTGGATCTACCATTGGATTCCAAATGGCTTGTAACTGACATGGTGCTGCCAGCAGACCCTTATATGTAAAGGCATCTTGTTATATGGAGAGTTTTCAGAGGAAAATTAAGAATCAGGTTGATATGGACAAGGGGGCAATGGGGGCAAGCTGTGAGAGATAGAAGCCTAGTTGGTGCATTCTCTTGCAGACCCTGAACCACCACACGTGACAGAACTCCCTCCAGCACTGTGTCCCAGTTTAGCTGCTAGTATTTCGTGAAACAAATACCAAACTCACAGTGCAGCAGCCTAAACACCACAAAATGTGGAGGAGGACCAAATGGCTTCACAGTCCACATAGGGAGACGGGGAGACACTTAGTCCCTAGTGGCCTCAATTTTCCTAAAAAGAGAGGATTCAGCACTGCTTCATCTTGTTCATTGGAAAATAAGAAACCATGTCCTCCAGGTCACATAGATGCAGACCCAGCTTTGATGGTCTCACTACCAAGGAAGCCAAATCTCATGAAAACAACATATATTTCGAGTGTGGAAGCTCAGAGGCAGTTTCTCAAAAAGTTTTTAGGCCAGCAGAGCTCCATGTTTGTGGAGTGTTTACCCTGTCCCTTACTTTTGGAAACTCCTCTACCAACTCCAAGGTTGTGAACTCCTGAGCATTTTCCATTCCAGATATGTATTCACTGATTTTGTAACTCTTCTCCTCTAATTGTGTCTTACTTGGGGTGAAGGTAATGTCAAGGCATTGTTCTGGATGAGAGCGCGAGGATATTTGTGCAGCATATATTTACATACACATTGGATTCATTTTCCAATTTTCCATTTGAAGTACTGAATCCCGGACACTAAAACTTACCTAGTAGACTCAGACTATTCATCCTAATATAATGGGAAAAATTAACCCAACACAATAGAAATACAAGCACTTCAGAGGAGACATGTTGTATAGTTGGACTTGAGATTTGCATTATATAAGGTAGGAGTTATAAATCTCGTCAAATTTTAATTGAAATATTCTCCATCTCTTTTTAAACTTAACAAATATGTGAATTCTTGTTTCCTTTTTCTGTAGCCTATTCACACATGTATATTTATATGCATATATAGAATCCTACCAGGTATCACACATACATTTTTGTGAGGTGGCTGTCTTGGCAGATACAAATTGTGAGAAGAGTTCACTCCTCCTAAATGCTGTTGGAAATGAAAATTCAACCTATAGGAGAACGTCCTAGTAGAACAAAATTATGCATAAACTCATGTTCAGTAAAATAAATATTTTTGCATCTGTGGATGATATATATTTACTGATGAATTTCGATTGGCATTTATATTGGTACTTTTTAATGTCTGTGAATGTTGTGTGTGTGTGTGTGTCTGTGTGTGTGTGTGAGTCTGTGTGTGTGTGTGTGTCTGTGTGTGTATAGACATAGATATATATATATACTCTCCAAATTTTTCAAAATATGAAAAAATGTGTCTAATATATACTCTCTAAATTCATTCATGTACATGTATGTGGATTTATAATCAACTTTTCACAAGATTATAATCAGAAATATTCATCCACCTGAAATACATATTTGTTTCATAGTACTGAAACCTAACTTCAGTGAATGGTGCATACAAATCCTAATTACTCTACAGTAACTGACCCAGTCTAACATCAATGCAAGAAGACTCCTATGGGACATGATATGTAATTTGTCATTCATTTGTATTCGACACTGGTACATTATTGTTTCTTCAGTTTTTGCACATCATAGGATATACATTCCATCCACAAGTTCACAAATTAATAGGCATTTGTTTCAACTTTAATCACTTCTTGCTTCAGAACACATGTATTGTCAGGGTTTCTTGACTGGTCTTTTCATCAGACTTCTTTCCAAACACATAATTTTGAATTTCCATAATCATTTTGAAGCAAAACTCACACACTCTTCATGATAAACCAAAACACTAATATATTCTCAATAGATATATAACTGGTTGGAATGAATGATTGTATTTCAATATACGATTTCCTTTAATTTTTCAGATATCAGTTCAATTCATTATTTAAAGTTGAAAAAATTATATTATTTATTCACAGTATGGTCTATTCATGCTTTTTTTCTATGTTAATAGAAACAGGGTACCCCTCTTTGTACCCCGATTCTAATATTACATCTTCAATATATTGCTCCCAAAAATGGTGAAAGAAATACTCATGTCACCTCATTATCACAGTAATATTATGGACAAAAAATGGAAAGGTCACACTTATGATTGTACCAAAGCCTAAATGGAAAGTGAACATGGATTTCTAAAAACTTCCATGTGCACGTTGCCTAATGCTGTCAATTGTCAATCCTATTGGTGACTACATATTTGTTTTTTCCTAATTTATATATTCAAACTCAACACTGTTGAAAATGTCTAATTCTATCCCTCACTTTATACTTTGCCTGATTTCATAATGTTTCTATTGATATCTGGTTTTCTACATATTTTCCCCAGTTCAACATAGTGACTGACTCTTCATATGTACTGACATTTACATTCACTCTATAACCAAAAGTCTATTGCTAAAGAACTTTTGGTCCAAATCCTATACTCACTCTTCTTCCTAAACCTACCGACTATCTTCCTAATCCTACTGAATATCCCTTTTTGACCTGATGTTCTCTTCTAAATTCTATCATCCAATGTACAACATCCTATGCCATTGTAATTCGAATTATCTGAGACATCTTTGCAGAACATAATTCAAAGCTAAGTATCCCAATCAAGGGCAAAACCCTTCTGGGCTTCAAATCATACCTAGATTTCTGTTTTCATACTTATATTTCACCTCTATATTCTTGTAAATATTGCAGGTTCCCAATGCCATTATTCATCGCACAGAATCATTCGTCACCAAATCAAACCTGTTTTTAACCCCAAGTATACACTGTTCCCTCAATCATTTTACAGAAGAGCAGGGACAGAGGGGTTCTTACAATACAGGAAAGTTGGGGATCTTCCTCCAGATGAGAACCTCAAATGTCCATGCACAAATGATATCTGGAGAAGTTGTAGGCAGGTATGAAGCACCTGAGAGAGCAAAAGTCATCTTCCATGGCAAACAACCTGGTCAGGATGAAGGGATGTGTCTGAATCTGCCTCTCTCTTCTTATTGTAGACAAGGTGGAACAATCCAGGCCTGAGTGGAGAGCTGTTCCCGGGTGCCAATGGTTGATATACATTCTACCTTATGAAAGTGTCACAGGAAGTAGGGGAAACCTCCATCTTATGTAACCCTTGGAAGCAACTGTTAGGACAAAGTGGTTGCCAAGGCAGTGACCTCATTCAGTTCCAAAGAATGTGACATACCTCATTTCCTTGGTGATGGAACTCTCTGAACTTGGTATCCAAGAAGCCAGGCACCCAGAGGCAGTCCCAGTCCCAGGCCCAGTGGGCTCACTTGTTTGGATTTAGCAAGGACAGAGTCAGTTTTCTTGGTACCTAATGATGTGAGGATGGCCAAATGCCAGGAGAGCTCTGAAGATGGACCTTTCCTGAGAAAACAGGTAGTGGCTAACCACTTTTTCCTGACATCTTCACAGAGTTGGTCAAGGAAACAAGATCTGAGAGAAGACAGGCCATTTCGGGGGAACATAGTATGGCCCACCAGTCAGAGGACACTCCGGATAGTCACAGACCTACTTGGGGGAAGGAGGAGCCTTTGAGGGAGTGGGTGTGGGTTTGTTGTATTGTCTCATGTTCTGAGAATAGATCGAAAAGGCGGTTTGTTTGGTTTGGAGCAGACAGTTTCTAGTAAGTCATTTGACAAGGCGAGTGTTTCTGTTTATGTGTATCCCACTGTGTCCGTTGTTGTAGACATTAGAAAAGAGAATGCATTAATGGATGTGTCCTGTCTAGTATAAATCTTCCCCATAATTCATACTGCCCAATATATGAATGGACTGCAGCTTGTCTTATCGATGTGCAACACCTGCTATCTTTCTAAGTTGTTGTTTTCTTCCTGAATTCTGGCCACTCTCCAGAATGGGCTCAGGGATTTGTGTCCAAAATATGTACCACCTCCAAGCTCTGTGACATGGCCATGTAAAGGATAGTTGAAGAGAATGGCGAGCATCTCAGAAAACTCAGATATCAGTGTGACCAGGAAAGTCTCAGTGCAGAAACACTGCTTTGGGCTTTTTCCTTACTTATTGTTGTGTTGCACTGAATGTCAGGAAGGTCTTTGCCTCAGGCCACCCCTTTGTGAAGCCTGAAGAAAACAGTTTTCAAATGGAAATGAATGGGCCTCACCTGTGGCTCTTAGCTTAATTGCTTTGGAAAGGGATGTGTCTTTATCAGCCTCTTGGACCTGTGTGTGGCTGTGGCTTAGATTCTCAGCACCTGATGGATCTTAAGAATGATCCCATGTGAGCTTCCAAAACCACAATGGCAAAAAATATCATTCATTTTGGATGAAGTCTCTTGCCTTCCTCTGTTAGGTTGCTGCACTCCATCAAATGAGAATAGGGATTATTTGGGTCAAATGAGTTCTTCAAAGCCCTGCAGAGGTGCTTGTGTTTTCGCTTGACTCTAAATCACCTAAAGAATTGATACCTAAAATCAGTAGACCTCAAATTGGAGAAATACAGAAGTATTAATGACAGGTTTATTTGTTCACTCCTGGTTCACAGAAACGGTGTCCAGCCTACCCTGACTTTAGGCAAATGAGGGGCAAACGAGCTGATTTTGGACACTGTCTTGGGCTGCGCCCCTCATGGAAACCTCCAGCCAGATGTTAAGATGATTGACTATATGGAATAAGATGAGGGCTATGTTGGAGTGTTTTGGTTTTAATGTTGCTCATTTGGGTGGCATTGGAATAAATGACTGTGTCCACGTGGGCTTGAACTCTGGTGTGATTCCCCTTAGAGACTGTGTTTTGGAACTCAACTCAGAGAAGCATTGCCATGAATTTTGTTGGGATTTTAAGAGGCCATGCATGAAAGTCGCTCTTGGAAACTGAAACCTAGGCCCCGGGTTGATTTCCACAGAGGCCGGGAATCTCAGCAAGGATATCACATGATTTTATCCTTAAAGAAATGGCAGCCATAGTTGAGAGTCAAAACACACATGGACCTCACATTATAGACCTCAATGGGCCTCGCCTAATGTGACCTTTTGTCCACTCTTTGGGAAGCCTTGCCTGTGAGAGTTCTCCAGAGATTTTATTGAAATGAGCTTCCTCACCATTTAATCTTTGCTGAATGAATTGAAACCCACAGTGCCTCCAACTTCATGCTTGAAAAATGGCTAGATAAATACCATGAAATTTTTGAAATACCTATGACCAGGTCGCACTGGAGAAACATTGGATGTCCTTTTGCTGATCATGATTATACCAGACAGTGCCTTGATTTACTGAGTTTCATGAAAATGGTGTAGAACAGAGATGCCAGTAGTTTGTTGCCTGCTGAGTAGTGGGTCCAGAGCAG
The DNA here is from genome assembly GCF_048772815.1 of Callospermophilus lateralis. NCBI lineage: Eukaryota > Metazoa > Chordata > Mammalia > Rodentia > Sciuridae > Callospermophilus > Callospermophilus lateralis. The sequence continues at coordinate 1,431,268 of NW_027513573.1, forward strand.
TGGTGGGGAGGTGTTTGATAAAACATTCGTGGAAGGGCCTTGTGGATCTACCATTGGATTCCAAATGGCTTGTAACTGACATGGTGCAGCCAGCAGACCCTTATATGTAAAGGCATCTTGTTATATGGAGAGTTTTCAGAGGAAAATTAAGAATCAGGTTGATATGGAAAAGGGGGCAATGGGGAAAGCTGTGAGAGATAGAAGCCTAGTTGGTGCATTCTCTTGCAGACCCTGACCCACCACACGTGACAGAACTCCCTCCAGCACTGTGTCCCAGTTTAGCTCCTAGTATTTCGTGAAACAAATACCAAACTCACAGTGCAGCAGCAAAAACTCCACAAAAAATGGAGGAGGACCAAATGGCTTCACAGTCCACACGGGGAGACACTTAGTCCCCAGTGACCTCAGTTTACCTACAACGAGAGGATTCAGCACTGCTTCATCTTGTTCATTGGAAAATAAGAAACCATGTTCTCCAGGTCACATAGATGCAGACCCAGCTTTGATGGTCTCACTACAAAGGAAGCCAAATCTCCTGAAAACAACATATATTTCAAGTGCGGAAGCTCAGAGGCAGTTTCTCAAAAAGTTTTTAGGCCAGCAGAGCTCCATGTTTGTGGAGTGTTTACCCTGTCCCTTACTTTTTGAAACTCCTCTACCACCTCCAGAATGTGAACTCCTTAGCATTTTCCATTCCAGATATGTATTCACTGATTTTGTAACTCTTCTCCTCTAGTTGTGTCTTACTTGTGGTGAAGGTAATGTCAAGGCATTGTTCTGGATGAGAGCGGGAGGATATTTGTGCAGCGTATATTTACATACACATTGGATTCATTTTCCAATTTTTCATTCGAAGTACTGAATCCCTGACACTAACCCATACCTAGTAGACTCAGACTATTCATCCTAATATAATCGGGAAAATTAACCCAACACAATAGAAATACAAGCACTTCAGAGGAGACATGTTCTATAGTTGGACTTGACATTTGCCTTATATAAGGTTGGAGTTATAAATCTAGTCAAATTTTAATTGAAATATTGTCCATGTGTTTTTAAACTTAACAAATATGTGAATTCTTGTTTCCCTTTTCTGTAGCCTATTCACACATGTATATTTATATGCATATATAGAATCCTACCAGGTATCACACGTACATTTTTGTGAGGTGGCTGTCTTGGCAGATACAAATTGTGAGAAGAGTTCACTCCTCCTAAATGCTTTTGGAAATGAAAATTCAACCTATAGGAGAGCGTCCTATTAGAAAAACATTATATATAAACTCATGTTCAGTAAAATAAATATTTTTTGCATTTGTGGATGATATATATTTACTGATGAATTTCGATTGGCATTTATATTGGTACTTTTTAATGTCTGTGAGTGTTGTGTGTGTGTGTGTGTGTGTGTGTGTGTATATATATATATATATATATATATATATAGATATAGATATAGATATAGATATAGATATAGATATAGATATAGATATATAGATATAAATATAGATATACTCTCCAAATTTTTCAAAGTATGAAATATATGTGTCTTATTTTGCACTGCCTAAATTTTTCATATTCATGAATGTGGATTTATAATTATCTTTTCACAAGATTATTCTCAGAAACATTCATGTACCCTACGAGACTCTTACCACTAATACTAATATAATGGAGAAAAAGAACCCAAACAGAATAGATACAAGCATTTCAGAAGAGACATGGTGTATAGTTGGACTTGCCTTTTGCATAATATAAGGTAGGAGTTATAAATCTATTCAATTTATTGAAATAATTTTCCATGTGTTATTTTTTTGACACAACACAAAATTTAATCTTTGAAAAATAAATAAAATTGACACTTCCTTAACCAAGCTAATGAAGAAAAAAAACCTCAAATTACTAAAATTAAGGATCATAAATTAACTTTTACAGAGTACACAACTAAAATACAGAGAATAATTGAAAACTAATTTGAAAATTTATAGTCTAATAAATTAAAATACCATGATGACATCAATAAAATTTTAGAGATATACCCAAACTTAATTAGTAGGACGTGAACGATTTAAACAAATCAATTTCAAGCAATGAAATAGAAGTTGCTGTCAACAGCCTACCAATCAAGCAAAGCCCAGGAACAGACAGATTCTCAGCCATGTTCTACAAGACCTTCAAAGAAGCATTCATCACAATACTCCTCAAATTATTCCATAAAATAGAAAAGGATGGAACTCCTCCAAACTCATTCCATGAGGCTATTATCACTCACATACCAAAATCAGACAAAGACACATCAAGGAAAGAAATCTTCAGAGCAATATTCCTGACAAAGATATATACAAAAATTCTCAATAAAATTCTTTTTTTAAGCCAAAGTTAATCAAAAGGGATAAAGAGGGACACTACACACTATTCCATGTGTTTTTAAAGTTAAGAAATATATGAATTCCTGTCTCCCTTTCTCTGTAGCCTATTAAGCACATGTATTTTTATATGCACAAATAGAATCCTACCTGGTTTCACACGTACATTCTTGTAAGGTGGCTGACTTGGCAGATACTATTTGTGAGAAGAGATCACTCCTCCTAAACGCTGTTGGTACAGAAAATTCAACCCATGGGTGAGCTTCCTAGATGAACAACATTATACATACATCCATGTTCAGTAAAATGAATATTTTGGGATATGCGGATGAGTTATTTTTCATGATGAATTTCGATTGACATATATATTGCGACATTATAATGTGTGTGTGTTTCTCTCTCTCTCTCTCTCTCTCTCTATATATATATATATATATATATATATATATATATATAGTCTCCAGATTTTCCAAAATATGAAATATATGTCTTCTTATACACCACCTGAATTCATTCATATTCATATATGTGGATTTATAATCAACTTTTAACAAGTTTATTCTCAGAAATATACATCCACTGAAATACATATTTGTTTCCTAGTACTGAAAACTAAATTCAGGGAAGGGTTCTTACAAATCCTAATATTTCTAGACTAACTGACCAAGTTTAACATCAATGCAAATACATTCCTATTGGATATGATGTGTTTTTTAAAGTTCATTTTTATTCAAACTTGGTACGTTATTATTTATTCAGTTTATGGACATCATAAAATATATCCTTTCATTCACAAGTTCACAAATTTATAAATATTTGGTTTACTTTCAATCACTTCCTCCTTCGGAACACATATATTCCTCTATGTTTCTTGACTGGTCTTTTCACTAGACTTCTTTCTAAACACATTATTTTCGATTCCATTATCATTTTTGAAGCAAAACTCACACACTATTCATGATAAACGGTAACTCTAATAATACCATTAGATATATAACTTGTTTGAATGAATGTACATATATCAATATATGATTTCGTCTATATTTTCAGATATTAAAACAATCCATTATGTAAATTTGGAACCAGTCACATAATTTTTTCACAGTATGGTCTATTAATGCATCATCTCTATATTCATCAACACAGGGTAAACCTCTTAGTATCCCCAGTACTAATTTATATGTTTTCAAAATATTGCTCCCAGAAAAGGTGGAAGAAATACTCAGGTCACCTGACCTACATATACATATTATCACAGTAATATTCTGGACACAAAATGCAAAGGTCACCATTATGATTGCAATAAAGCCTCAATGGAATGTGAACATGGATTACTAAAAACATCCATGTCCAGTTTGCCTAATGCTCTCAAATGTCAATCCAATTGGTGACTACATTTTTGTTTCTTTTTAAGATTATGTATTCAACCTCAACCCTGTTGAAAATGTCAAATCTTATCACTCACGTTATACTTTGCCTGATTTCCTAATGTCTCTATTGATGTCTGCCTTCCTACATATTTTTCCCAGTTCATCATTGTGCCCAACTTTTCACATATGGTGCCATTTATATTCACTCTCTAACCGAAACCTATTGCTAAAGAACTTTTGGTCCAAATCCTAGACTCACTCTTCCTCCTAAACGTACTGACTATCTTTCTAATCCTTCACACTATCCCTTTTTCACTGGATGCTCTCTTCTACATTCAATCATCTGAGGTACAGGGTCTTATGCCATTGTATATCGATTTGCATCGACCTCGGTGCAAAACATTACTCAAGCTAAGGATCCCAATCAAGAGCCCAAATCCTTCTGGGCTTCAAATATTACCTAGATTTCTGTTTTCATACTTATATTTTACCTCTATATTCTTATAAATATTGCTGGTTCCCAATACCATTATTCATCCAGCAGAATGATTCCTAAGACAAATGGAACATGCTATTCACCCTAACCATACAATGTTCCCTCAATCTCACTTTACAGAAGAGCAGGGATAAAGTTGATATTACAATACAGGAAGTTAGGAGATCTTCCACCTGCTGAGTACCTCAAAATCCATGCAGAAATAATCCCTGGAGAAGATGTAGGCAGCTATGAAAGACCTGAGAGAACAAAAGTCATATTCCATGGCAAACAACATGGTCAGGATGAAAGGATGTGTCTGAGTCAGCCTCTCTATTCTTAATGCAGGGAAGATGGACCAAAGCAGGCCTGTGTGGAGAGCTGTTCCCAGGTGACTATGGTTTCTATACCATTCTAACATGTGAAAGTATCACAGGAAGTAGGGCAGCCTCCATGTCAGGAGACACTAGGATGCAACTGTTAGGACAAAGTAGTTGCCAAGACAGGGACCTCATTTATTTCCTGAAGGTAGTGACCTCACCTCATTTCCTTGGCGATGGAACTCTCTGAATTTTGTGACCCAGGAAGCCAGGCACCAGAGCCAGTCCAAGTCCCAGTCGCAGTGGGCTCACTTGTTTGGATTTACTAAGGACAGAGTCAGTCTTTCTTGGTACCTACTGATGTAAGGGTTGCCAAATACTAAGAAAGCTCTGAAGAGGGGTCTTTCCTGAGAGGACAGGAATTGGCTCACCACTGCCTCCTGACAACTTCACAGAGTTGACCAAGGAGACCAGATCTGAGACAGAAAGGCCATTTGTGGGGAACATCGTATGGCCTACCAGTCAGAGGACACTCCAGATACTGACAGACCTACTTGGGGGAAGGATTTGCATTTGTGGGTGTTGGTTTGTGTTTGTGGTTTTTTTCCATGTTCTGAGAATAGGTAAAAAAGGAGGTTTGTTTGGATTGGAGTGGACTGTTTCCAGTAAGTCATTTGACAAGGAGACTGTTTCTATGTCTGTGTATTCCACTGTGTTTTTCTTTGTGGATATTAGAAAAAAAATAGCTCATTGGGTGTGTCCTGTCTAGTAGAAAGCTTCCCAGCATGCATCCTTTCCAATTAATCAATGGACTGAGGCTTGCCTTATCCATGGGCAACACCTGCTATCTACCTAATTTTCCATTTTTTCATGAATTCTGGCCACGCTCAAGATTAGTATCATGTATTTTTGTACAAGATATGTACCACCTCCAAGCTCTGTGACATGGCCATGTACTGGATAGCTGAAGGGAATGGCGAGCAACTCAGAAAACTCACATATTAGAGTAACAAGGAAAGTCTCCGTGGAGAAACCCTGCTTGGGGCCTTTTGATTACCTATTGTTCTGTTGCTCTGAATGTCAGAAAGGTCTTTGCCTCAGGCCACCCCTTTGTGAAGCCTGAAGAAAACAGTTTTCAAATGGAAATGAATGGGCATCACCTGTGGCTCTTTGCTTCATTGCTTTGGAAATGGATGTGTCTGAATCAGCCTCTTGGCCCTGTGTGAGCCTGTGGTTTAGATTTTCAGCACCTGATGAATCTAAAGAAAGATCCCATGTGGGCATCCAAAACCTAAATGGAAAAAAGATCAGTCATTGTGGATGAAGCCTCTCGCCTTCCTCTGTAAGATTCCTGACCTCCATCAAGTGAGAATAGGGATCATTTGTGTCAAATAAGTTCTTCAAAGGGCTGCAGAGGGGAGACAATAGGTGCTTGGGTTTTCTTATAACTCCAATTCACACTAAAAATCTATACCCCACAGTCAGTAGGCCTCAAATTTGAGAAGTGGAGTAGTATTAACGGCAGGCCTATTTGATCACTTCTGGTTCACACTAACGTTGTCCAGGCCACCCTGACTTTAGGCAAATGAGGGACAAGGGAGATTATTTTTGACACTGTCTTGGGCTGTGCCCCTCATGGAAACCTCCAGCTAGAGGTTATGATTAGTGTCTATATAAAAAGATGAAGAGGGCCATGTGAGAGTGTTTTGGTTTTAATTGTCATCATTTGTGTGGCAATTTGAAGAGATGCCTGGGTCCACCTGGGCTTGAACTCTGTTGTGATTCCCCTTAGAGACTGAGTTGTGTAACTGACCTCAGAGAAGTATTGCCATGAATTGTGTTGGGATTTCAGGAGGCCACACATGAGATTCACCATTGGAATCTGAGATCTTGGCCCAGGGTGACTTTACACAGAGCACTGGAAATCTAAGCCAGGATATCACAAGATTTTATTCTGAAAGATTCCGGCCATAGTTAAAACACCAACAGGGAATCTTTAGATCACTTATAAGCAAATTAAAAAACAAAGTTTTTTAACAAGAGTAAAAATACTTAGTTAATGTAATGCTACCCTGAATTTTTTGGGTGAGTTATACTTTATATTCCCTGTTTGAGATCCTAGTAAACTTGAGAGAAAAAAAAAAAAAAAGAAAAAAACAAAACTTTTGAACATAACTTTAAATGAAATAAAATCTGACCTACTGCTTTCGTAGTCATTCTCACATGTAGTAAGATGGGACACAGAGCCTTATCTCAGGTAAGACAGGGCTCTTTATAAATCTTAAGTGTTTTAGTTCTAAAGCTGATCTTCGTTTTTTAATATCCTTTTACAAAGTTTACATAAATTGTTTGAGGTCACATGAACATTAGCTAACACCATATAATATCACTTTTGAAACATGAATTAAAGAATGGCTGAATGTTTTTAACATTCAAATAGATTAGGCTCTCATTAATTTAAAAATACATTTAAATTGTTGCACAATGTAAAGTGTAACATAAAACTTTACATATCTTATTGATAACAGGTAAATAAATCCCCAATATATATTTTATTTACCATACAACTTCAGAACACCAGCTTGATATAATGCTCTTTTAAAGTTTCTACCTTATCGAGTTGTATAACTGGAAGATATGAGCACATTAATAGCATCACAGTTACATTGATGTTTCTACATTAACCAAGTTTATCTTTTAAAGAAATGGCAGTACAGTGCTCTAAAATAACAGTTCTGTTTTAAACAGTTGTTTAATTTTTATGGTTGCTTGCTCTGGAAAAAATAAAACTTAATAAACACAATGTTATGAGTAATCTTATGTTTTAAGAAATTTTTGTCTCTTTAACACATGACTAATTTTTACAATCTTACACAGACTTTAGTAGAAAGTCTGTATAAGATTGTAAACATTTTATACAGATTTTGTACTAAAAATTGATAGACCTTAGTATATCAATCAGATATCAAACAAAAACACTCATGAATGAGTAAATCCAAATCAAATTTACTTTACTTTTTAATCAAAATATTAGACAAATGTATTGAACAGTGTAAACCATTTTTTGGTTGAAGGAAAAGTCCTAGAACAAAGTTATATAGACCTTTGGTAGACAATAATATTTTATTAGATTTTTGAACACCTAGAAAAACTTATAGGCATAAATTTGAAGACATTTATATTTATCTGTTTATCCAATCTAAATTGAAACATTTAAACCATGTGAATTAAAGATCTGTGGTCCACTTTTTAAAATTTGTTTTTATGAGTGCTTTTTTATATGAGTGCTCCTTATATATGTTAATTTGTGTATCATTTGAATGATATACGGACATATGTGTATATATATATATATATAGACATACAACACATAACAAAAGTGTGCACACCTAATAATAGTGAAGGCCTTGTAGCTTTTCACAGGTGAAATCACCATTGCAATGTTTTTAAAACTCCACAGTTGGTCAAAGATAAAACTGATCAGAAAAACATTAACCTAGGTCTGTAGGATCAAAATCATAAACTCAAAAAAAAAAAGAATCTAAGAAAAAATTATGAGTCCTAGAAAAAATGACTGGCCTGTAATTAGTAAATACCATACTATTTACCATTTTTTTCCCTTAGGCCTCAGATCAGTCTCCTACTGAGCTTACAGGAGACTTTCATTTGCATTTCAACAGAAGTCCTGGCTGAGGTCTGGAAGGAGCAGGAAAAAACTGCTATTCTGAGCAGACACCTCAGGCCTAAGGCATTTTAACCATAATTTTCTGGTTAGGATGTTGAAAATTATGCTACAAGTTTAAGATACAATTCACAAAATTTTATATCTTTACATCTTGTTTTGTCAACAGATATCATACTATGATTTACTATCCTTGTCCAAATTAATGCACTGGTAGACACAGTGACATTTTCCCAGGCTACCCAATTCATAATTGGAGAAAAAAAGACTGCATGATTGGGAAGTTACTTGCCAACTTGGAAGTAGAGTTCTTTAGTTTTCCATCCTAAGTATTTAAGTTCTCTGGCATGAATTATCTGAAATCAAAAACTAAACAATTACCTAAACCCGACTTTTAACTGCAATATTGTGCAATGCTTCAAAAAACGCATTCAGATACCAGATTTTTACAATAAAACATCATCATTTAGACACATATTCAGCTAAGATCATTCTCAAGAAACAATTTATAATATAAACACATTATTGCACCTGTCTTAAAGGGCCAAAAACAAAGGCACAAGACAGACAGAAAGGAACTCCAGAATATGGCTGACAGACAGAAGCCTTTAAAACAGAGCAGATAAGAGAAAAATCTCCTGCACCAGTGGCACCACAGATGTCCCCACAAGGGGACCAGATGTTTTCACAGAGAAGCTACCTGAAATGTAAAATCAAGGGTCTCCATGGTGACTTTACTGCATTTAGTGTCCCCTTTTTATTTTTCTCTTTTAAAAGAAGACAGAGGTGTCATAATGCTTACAGTGCAGGGAAGGAAGGAGGGAATTCCCTGAAGCAACAGGGCTTTGGCAGTTGCTGGGGTCCCTCAGTCCCTCCTTTTACTTACAGGATTAGCTCTTCTGTTTCGGGTCCACTCCAAGCATGCTCCATCTCCTAACATTTCAGTCGTCAGCTCTCAAAAAGTTCTGGGATGGGGCCGGGTATCAAAATTTGTAACTTAAAGTTCGGTTTCTGACCCTGAAGCAAATTAATGCTAATTTAATAATGAGGACAGGGTTTTGAGAAAAAGAAAATGGAGGTTTATTGCTTTGCTAACAAAGGAAAAACAAGGGGACTCTGCCAAAAGGTTGTGACTCTCATGATCTGGAGGGACAAGGGATTTTAAAGAGTTTCACTTGTTAACCTGGGATATACTCAGTTCTTCGTTCCCCAGCAGGCATTGCCCTGTGCAGTGGGTGTGCTCCAGGCAGCCAGCTAGGGGCTTCTTTCTTCCTGCTTAACAAAGGTGGGTAAAGTTCATCACAGTTCCTTAAAACACAGTCGAAAGGGTGTCAGGCTTACTTGCTTTGTTACCCTTTTTCACGTCCAATATCCTTAAAATTTTACCACAGAAATCAAACAAAAAAACGCACAAAAACAAACAAAAAAAACATATAGACCACAGAACAAAACACAGAAAAACAGAATCCTTGTGCTGAAACAGAAAAACAGAGGAGCAATGCAACATCTTGCTAAAGCTCCAGGGTAGGAGCGTGTGTGTGCCCATCGGCACCTCTCTACCCTTCCAGAGGAATTCCCTACAGAACAGAACAGAGGACAGCATGATTCTCATTACTGTCCTGGACAGGAGTGTATGTGAGCCTCCCCAGGCCACCTCTCTGTCATCAGAAGAGATCTCCCTTAACCAGATATCAGATGTTATAAAGGCGCCACTTACCTATGGAGGCCTCCTCCACCAGGGGCTTGATAATAGTTTTAGTGTGGTGGTTCACTGCAGTGCTCCCCAGACTGACGGCTCACTCCAAGGCCTTGGAACATCTCAAGTTGTGCACCCCCTAGAGTGGCTCTCCAGCCCAGTGCCCTGGAGGGAAGGCCAGCTTCAGAATTTTCAGCAGTCTGGTTTTGTGATCTGCTCGGGCAGGGTCATCTCACTGGGGAACCCCAAAATTTTGGACTAGGATGCAAGAAAAGACCACTGACTCCAATTAAAATCAAATTAAGGCAAGCTTATTATTTCAACAGGCTGGGCTGCCTCTCCTTCCCAAAATTGTGGGAACAAGACAGCAACCCCACCTTTCCTACAGCCCAGCTATATAGCCCAGAAAGTTACACAAACGGGTGGTTACAGATAACAAAACTTTGAAAGCATCACACTAATGGTAGTTTACATTTTTTTTTTTTTTTGCTGGCCCCAATATCAGAAATAATGAGGACCATTAGAGCCTCAGAGAGGGTTGTTGTCTGGCCAGGGAAGGCCAATATTTATGAGGTGTCACTAAAGTTTTAGAAAGTACTGTTATCTGGTCAGAAAGCCAGGTGTGGATGAGTTCAAGGCACGGGCAGGCGTTCCAAGCAGGTTCAGAATTTGCAGTAATTTAGAGTAAAGCCAAAATTATCTTTTCACGGCTTTGTGGCAAGATGGTTCCCAATTTTAATAAAAAATCAGGTTGGGTCTATCAAGCCTCTTCCTTACTTTTGGAAACTCCTCTGCAAACTACAATGTTGTGAACTCCCGAGCATTTTAATTCCAGATATGTATTCACAGAATTTCTAACTCTTCTATTCCAATTGTGTCTTTCTTGGGGCGAAGGTAATATCAAGTCATTGTTCTGGATGAGAGTGGAAATATTTTTGTGTAGCACATATTTGCATACACATTTAGGAGATCACTCCTCCTAAACACTGTTGGAACAGAAAATTCAAACTATGGGGGAGCTTCTTAGTTGAACAACATTATTCATGAATCCAAGTTCATTAAACAAATAATTTTGGATCAGTGGATGATATATATTTCAAGATGAATTTCAATTGGCATATACTATGCTACATTTTAATGTCTGTGTGTGTTTTTTGTTTATAATGTTTTGCGATTTATATGGATTTAAAATCAAGTTTCCACAAGATTATTCTCAGAATATTCATCCACCTGAAATACATATTTGTTTCCTAGTACTGAAAACTAACTTCAGTAAATGATGCATAAAAATCCTAATATTTCTACAGTAACTGACCCAGATAAATATCAATGCAAGTAGATTCCTAGGGGACATGATGTGTATTTTGATGTTCATTTTTATTCAACACTGCTACATTCCTATTTCTGCAGCTTATGCACATCATACTGTATATATTTCATTCAAAAGTTCGCAAATTTATATGCATGTGTTTCACGTTCAATCACTTCCTGCTTCAGAACACATGAATTCCTCCAGGTTTCTTGACTATTCTTTTCATGATACTTCTTTCCAAACACATTATTTTTGATTTCCATAATCACGTTTGAAGAAAAACTCACACACTTTTCAGGATAAAATATAACCCTAATATTACCATTAGATGTATAAGTGGTTGGAATGAATGATTGCATATCAATATGAGATTTCTTTTATATTTTCAGATATCAATTCAATCCATTATTTAAAGTGGAACCAGTTATATTATTTATACACAGTATGGTCTATTCATGCATAATCTGCATATTCATAGACACAGGGTACACCTATTTGTACCCCAAATACTAAATTATACGTCTACAAAACATTGCTCCAGAAACGGTGGAAGAAATATTCATGTCACCTGATCTACACATACATTTTATCACAATAATATTCTGGACACAAAATGCAATGGTCACACTTATGATTTTAAAAAAGCCTAAATGGAAAGTGAACATGGATTACAAAAAAACATCCAAGTCCTGGTTACCTAATGCTCTCGAATTCAATCCTATTTGTGACAACATGTTTGTTTCTTCCTAAGATTATATATTCAAACTCAACCCTGTTGAAAATGTCTAAACCAATTACACACTTTATACTTTTGCTGATTTCCTAATGTCTCTATTTATGTCTGCTTTCCTACATATTTTCCCCTGTTCATCATTGTGACTGACTCTTCACATGTGCTGACATTTACATTCACTCTCTACCCAAAACCCTATTTGTAAAGAACTTTTGGTCCAAATCCTATACTCACTCTTCTTTATAAACCTGCTGACTACCTTGGTAATCCTACGGACTATTCCTTTATGACTAGATGTTCTGTTTGTTATTCAATCATCCGAGGTACAAGATCCAATTTCATTGTATATTGACTTATCTGAGACATCTGTGCAGAATATAATTCAAAGCTAAGTATCCCACTCAAGGGCCCAATGCTCTACTTGGCTTCAAATCTTCCCTAGATTTCTGTTATATTTTACCTATATATTCTTGTAAATATCACAGGTTTCCAATACCATTATTCATCCAGCAGAATGATTGCTAACCAAAATTGAACATATTATTAACCCTAACCATACACTGTTCCCTCAATCTAACTTTAGAGCAGTGCAGGGACAGAGTTGGTCTTACAAAAGAGGAATGTTGGGGATCTTCCACCTGCTGAGAATATCAAAGATCCATGCAGAAATGATCCCCGAAGAAGATGTAGACTGCTATGAAGGACCTGAGAGAGCAAAAGTTAGCTTCCATGGCAAACAACCTGGTCACTATGAAGGGATGTGTCTGAATAAGCCTCTCTCTTTTTAATATAGAGCAAATGGACCAAACCAGGCCTGTGTGGAGATCTTTTCCCCGGTACCAATGGTTGATATACCATTCTAACTTGTGAAAGTGTCACAGGAAGTAAGGGCAGCCTCCATCTCATGGGACCCTTGGAAGCAACTGTTAGGACAAAGTGGTTGCCAAGGCTGTGAGCTCATTCACTTCATGAAGGAAGTGACCTACCTCACTCTCTTGGTGATGGAACTCTCTGAACTTGGGATCCCTGAAAACAGGCAGCCAGAGTCAGGCCCAATAACAGTCACAGAAGTCTCACTTTTTGGATTTACCAAGGAGAGAGTCAATCTTTCTTGGTATCTACAGTTGTGAGGATGGCCAAATGCCAGGAAAGATCTGAATTGGGGTCTTTCCTGAGAAAGCAGGTATTGGCTCACCGCTGGCTCCTGACAACTTCACAGAGTGGGCCAAGGAGTCCAGATTTGAGAATAGAGAAGCCATTTCGGGGGAACATAGTATGGCCCACAAGGCAGAGGACACTCTTGATAGTCACAGACCCTCTTGGGGGAAAAAGGTGCCTTTGTGGGAATGAGTGTGTGTATGTGGTTTTGTCTCATGCTCTGAGAATAGGTAGGAAAGGCGGTTTCTTTGGTTTAGAATGGACTGTTTCTAGTAAGTCATTTGACAAAGCAAGTGTTTCTATGTCTGTGTATCCAACTGTGTCCATGGTTGTAGACATTACAAAAGAAAATGCATCAATGGATGTGTCCTGTCTAGGAGAAAGCTTCCCCACATTCATCCTGCCCAATTTATGAAAGGACGGAGGCTTGCCTTATTGATGGGCAAGACCTGCTGTCTTCCTAAGTTTCTGTTTTCTTCTTGAATTCTGGCCACTCTCCAGAATAGACTCATGGTTTTGTGACCAAGATATGTAGCACCTCAAAGCTCTGTGACATGGCCGTGTACTGGATAGCTGAAGGGAATTGCAAGAATCTCAGGAAACTCAGATATCTGTGTGATCATGAAAGTCTCAGTGGAGAATCCCTGCTTTGGGCCTTTGCTTACCTATTGTTCTGTAGCACTGAATGTCAGGAAGGTCTTTGCCTAAGGCACCACTTTGTGAAACCTGAATAAAACAGTTTTCTAATGTAAATGAATGAGCATCACCTGTCTCTCTTGGAGTAATTGCTTTTGAAAGGGATGTGTCTGAGCCAGTCTGTTGGCTGTGTGTGAGGCTGTGGCTTGCATTCTCAGCACCTGATGGATCTAAAGAAAGATGCCATGTGTGCATCCAAAACCAAAATGGCCAAAAGAGCAGTCATTGTGGATAAAATCTCTTGCCTTCCTCTGTAAGGTTCCTGACCTCTATCAAGTGAGAATAGGAATCCTTTGGGTCAAATGACTTCTTCAAAGCCCTGCGGAGGCTAGCCAATAGGTGCTTGGGTTTTCTCATGACCCCAACGCACATAAAGAATCTAAACCCCACAGTCAGTAGGCCTCAAATTGGAGAAGCTGAGCAGTATTAATGGTAGGCTTTTTTAATCACTTCTGGTTCACAGAAGGGGTGTCCAGGCCACTCTGACTTTATGGAAATGACGAGCAAGAGTGCGTATTTTGGACACTGTCTTGTCCTGCGCTCCTCATAGAAACCTCCAGCTAGAGGTTATGATGAGTGTCTATATGGAAGAAGATGAGAGCCATGTGGGACTATTTTGGTTTTAATTGTGGTCATTTGTGTGGCAGTTGGAAGAGATGACTGGGTCCACCTGGGTTTGAACTCTGGTGTGAATCCCCTTAGAGACTGAGTTCTGGAAGTGACCTCAGAGAAGTATTGCCATGAATCGAGTTGGGATTTTAGGAAGCCATGCATGAGAGTCGCCCTTATAAACTTAGATCAAGGTCCAGGGTGGCTTTCCACAGAGCACTGGGAATCTCAGCCAAATTATCCCATGATTTTATTCTTAAAGACTTGGCAGCCATACTTGAGAGTCAAAACACACATGGAACTCACATTGTAGACCTCAATAGGCCTGGCTTCATGTAACCTCTTGGCCACTCTATGGGAAGCGTTGCCTATGAAAGTTCTCCAGAGTTTCACTGAAATGAGCTTCCTCAACATTTAATGGTTCTTGAAAGCCACAGTGCCTCCCAACTACATCCTTGAAAAATGGCTAGATAAATACTTTGAAATTTTTGAAATTCCCATGACCAGGTGGCACTGGAGTATCTTTGGATGTCCTGCTGCTGATCATGAGTGTACCAGAGAGTGCCTTGATTGACTGGAATTTATAAAAATAATGTAGAACAGAGATGGTAGTAAGTTGGAGGCTGCTGAGTAGTGGGCCTAGAGCAGTGGTAGCCACGTGTGTGATAAAACATCTGTGGTGGGTCCATGTGATTAGCCCATTTGCTTCCAAATGGCTTGTGACTGACATGGTGCAGCCAGCAGACCCTTATTTGTAAAGGCATCTTTTTATTTGGAAAGCTTTCAAGGTAATGATCAGAATCAGGTTGATATGGTCAAGGGTGCAAGCTATGTGAGAAAGAAGCCTGGTTGTTTCATTCTCCTGCAGACCCTAACCCACCACACGTGACAGAACTCCCTCTAGCACTGTGTCCCAGTTGAACTTGTTGTTCAAAAAGCCCAGTGCAGCAGCAAGAACCAAAAGCCCCAGTGCAGCAGCAAGAACCACCACAAAAATTTGACGAGGACCAAATGGCTTCACAGTCCACACGGGGTGAAACTTAGCCTCCAGTGGCCACACTTTACCTACAAAGAGAGAATTCAGCACTGCTGCCTCAGGTTCATTTGAAAATAAGAATCCATGTTCTCCAGGTCATATAGATGCAGACCCAGCTTTGATGGTCTCACTACAAAAGAAGCTAAAACTCCTTAATACAACATATATTTCAAGTGCCCAGCTTCAGAGGCAGTTTCTCAAGAAGTCTTTAGGCCAGCAGAGCTCAATGTTTGTGGAGTGTTTACCATGTCCCTTACTTTTGGAAACTGCTCTACAACCTCCAAGGTTGTGAACTCCTGAGCATATTCCATTCCAGATTTGCATTCAGAGATTTTCTAACTCTTCTCCTCTAATTGTGTCTTACCTGGGGTGAAGGTAATGTCAAGGCATTGTTGTGGATGAGAGTGGGAAGATTTTTGTGTAGCACATATTTGCATACACATTGGATTCATTTTCCAATTTCCCATTAAAAATACTGAATCCCTGACACGAACCCATACCCTACTAGACTCTGACTACTAATCCTAATATGATGGAGAAAAATAACCCAAACAGAATAGAAATACAAGCAGTACAGAGAAGGCATGGTGTATAGTTGGACTTGCCTTTTGCATTATGTAGGGTAGGTGTTATAAATCTAGATAATTTTTAATTGAAATAGTTCTCCATGTGTTTTTAAAGTTAACAAATATGTGAATTTCTATCTCCCTTTCTCTGTAGCCTATTCAGCAAATGTATTTTCATATGCACATATAGAATCCTAGCTGGTATCACATGTACATACTTGTTTGGAGGCTGACGTGGCAGATAAAAATTATGAGAAGAGATAACTCCTCGTAAATGCTGTTGGATCTTAAAATTCAACCTATGGGTGATCTTCCTAGTTGAACAACATTATTCATAAATCCATGTTCAGTAAAATTAATATTTTTGGATCAGTGGACGATATATATTTCACCATGAATTTCGATTGGCATATATACTGCTACTCTTTAATGTCTGTGTGTGTTTTGTTTTTGTGTGTGTGTATATATATATATATATATATATATATATATATATATACAATCTCCAGATTTTTTAAAATATAAAATATATGTGTCTTATTATACACTCCCTAAATACATTCATATTCATGTATGTGGATTTATAATAAAATTTTTACAAGATTATTCTCAGAAATATTCATCCCCCTGAAACACATATTTGTTTACTAGTACTGAAAACTAACTTCAATGAAAGGTGCATACAAATCCTAATATTTCTGCAGTAACTTAACCAGGTTAATATCAATGCAAGTAGATTCCTATGGGACATGATGTGTATTTTGACATTCATTTTTATTCAACACTGGTACAGTACTATTTCTTCTTTATGCACATCATAGGATAAATGTTTCATCCAAAATTTCAAAATTTAAAACTTTTGATTCACTTTCAATCACTTCCTGCTTCAGAACACATGTATTCCTCCATGTTTCTTGACTGGTCTTTCATGAGACTTCTTTGCAAACACATTATTTTCGATTTGCATAATCAATTTTGAAGCAAAACTCACACACTCTTCATGATCAACCGTAACACTAATATTACCATTAGATGTACAACTGGTTGTAATGAATTTATGTATGCCAATATGAATATAAGATTTCCTGTATATTTTCAGATATCAATTTATTCCAATTCCAATTTCTAATGTTGGGTCCAGTTATATTATTTATTCACAGTTTGGTCTATTCATTCATCATCTCTATGTTCATCAAAACAGGGTACACCTATTTTTTTCCCCAATACTAATTTATAGGTTGTAAAAATATTGCTCCCCATAATGGTGGAAGAAATACTCATATCACCTGATCTACATATACATTTTTATCACAGTAATATTCTGGACACAAATGTAAAGGTAACACTTATGATTGTACCAAAACCTAAATTGAACGTGAATATATATTACTAAAACCATCCATGTCCAGGTCGCCTAATGCTCTCAAATTTCAATCCTATTGGTGACTACATATTTGTTTCTTCTAATATCATATATTCAACCTCAACCCTGTTGAAAATGTCTAATCCTGTTACTCACTTTATACTTTGCCTGATTTCCTAATGTCTCTATTTTATATCTGCTTTCCTACATATTTTCCCCAGTTCATCATTGTGACTGACTCTTCATATGTGCTGATATTTTCATTCACTCTCTAAACGAAACCCTATTGCTAAAGAACTATATTTCCAACTCAAAGACTCACTCTTCAACCTAAACCTACTATTTTCCTAATCCTACTGACTATCCCTTTTTGACTGCATGTTCTCTTCGACATTCAGGCATCTGAGGTACTAGGTTTTATTCCATTGTATGTAGATTTACCTGCGACCACATTGCAGAATGTAATTCAAAGCTAAATATCATAATCAAGGGCCCAATGCCCTTCCTGGCTTCAAATCTTACCTAGATTTCTCTTTTCATACTTATATTTCAAATACATATTCTTATAAATATTTCAGGTTCCCAATACCATTATTCATCCAGCAGAATGATTCCTAACACAAATAAAACATGTTGTTAACCCTAACCATACACTGTTCCCTCAATCTAAATTTACAGAGGGAAGGGACAGAGTTGGTCTTACAGTAAAGAAATGTAGGGGGTCTTCCACCTACTGAGACCCTCAAAGTTCCATGCTGAAATGATCACTGGAGAATATATACGCAGCTATGAAGGACCTGAGAGAGCAAAAGTCATTTTCAATGGCAAACAACCTGGTCAGGATGAAGGTTTCTGTCTGAATCAGCCTCTCTATTCTTAATGTAGAGAAGATGGACCAAACCAGGCCTGTGTGGGTAGCTGTTCCCGGGTGCCTATGGTTGATATAAGATTCTAACTTGTGAAAGTGTCACAGGAATTAGGGACAGCCTCCTTTTCATGTGAGACTTGGAAGCCACTGGTTGGACAAAGTGATTGCCAAGGCAGTGACCTCATTCAGTTCCTGAAGGAAGTGACCTCACATCACTTCCTTAGTGAAGGAAATCTCAGAACTTGAGATTCATGAAGCCAGGCACCCAGAGTCAGTCCCAGTCCCAGTCCCAGTGGTCTCACTTGTTTGGATTTACCAAGGACAGAGTAAGTCTTTCTTGGTACCTATTGATGTGAGGATTGCAAAATGCCAGTAAAGCTCTGAAGAGGGGCCTTTCCTGAGAAAGCAGGTAGTGGCTCACCTCTGGGTCCTGACACCTTCACAGAGTTGGCCAAGGAGACCAGATCTGAGACATTTCAGGCCATTTAGGGGGAAAATAATATGGCCCACCAGTCAGAGGACACTCCGGATAGTAACAGACCTTCTTGGGGGAAGGAGCTGCCTTTGTGGGTGTTGGTTTGTGGTTTTGTCTCATTTTCTGAGAATAGGTAGGCAAGGCGCTTTATGTGCTGTGGAATGAACTGTTTATTGTAAGTCATTTGACAAGGCGAGTGTTTCTATGTCTGTTTACCTCACTGTGTCCGTGGTTGTACTCATTAGAAAAAAAAAATGCATCAATGGATGTGTCCTGTCTAGTAGAAAGCTTCCCAGAATTCATCCTGCCCAATTTATGAATGGAGTTCAGATTGCCTTATCAATGGGTAACACCTGCAATCTTCCTAAGTTACAGTTTTCTTCCAGAATTCTGGCCCCTCTCCAGAATAGTCTCATGGTTTTGTCTCTAAGGTATGTACCACCTCCAAGCTCTGTGACATGGCCATGTACTGGATAGCTCAAGTGAATTGTGAGCATCTCAGAAAAAATCAGATATATGTGTGACCACTAAATCTCAGTGGAGAAACCCTGCTTTGGGCCTTTTGCTTACCTATTATTCTGTTGCTATGAATGTCACGAAGTTCTTTGCCTCAGGCCACCAATTTGTGAAGCCTGAAGAAAACAGTTTTCAAATGGAAATGAATTGGCATCACCTAGGGCTCTTTGCTTAATTGCTTTGGAAAGGGATGTGTCTGAATCAGCCTCTTGGCCCTGTGTGAGGCTGTGGCTTAGATTCTCAGCACCTGATTGATCTAAAGAAAGATCCCATGGATGCATACAGAACCAAAATAGCCAAAAGAGCTGTCATTGTGGATGAAGACTCTCGCCTTCCTTTCAAAGGTTCCTGACATCTATCAAGTGAGAATAGGGATCCTTTGGGTCAAGTGAGTTATTCAAAGCCCTGCAGAGGCTAGCCCATACGTGCTTGGGTGTTCTCATTACTCCAATTCACATAAAGAATCTAAACCCCACAGTCAGTAGGCTTCAAATTGGAGAAGCCAAGCAGTATTAATGGCAGACCTATTTGATCACTCCTCGTTCACAGTCAGGGTTTACAGGCCACACTGATTTTAGGCAAATCGGGGGAAAGGTAGGTTATTTTGGACATTGTCTTGGTCTGTGCCCCTCATGGAAAACTCCATCCAGAGGTTATGATGAGGGTCTACATGGAAGAAGATAAGGGCCATGTGGGAGAATTTTGTTTTGAATTGTGGTAAGTTGTGTGGCAGTTGGAAGAGATGCCTGGGTTTACCTGGGCTTTAACTCTGGTGTGATTCCCCTTAGAGTTTGAGTTCTGGAACTGACCTCAGAGAAGCATTGTCATCAATTGTGTTTGAATTTTACTAGGCCATGCATGAGAGTTGCCCTTGGAACCTGAGATCTAGGCCCAGAGTGGCTTTCCACAGAGCACTGGGAATCTCAGCCAGGATATCACATGATTTTATTCTGAAAGACTTTGCAGCCACAGTTGAGTCAAAACACGCATGGACCTCACATTGTAGACCTCAATGGGCCTGGCTTCATGTGACCTTTTGGCTACTCTTTTGGAAGCCTTGCCTCTGAGTGTTCTCCTGAGCTTTCATTGAAATGAGCTTCCTCAACATTTAATGGTTCCTGAATGAATTGAAACCCCCAGAGCCTCCAACTTCATCCTTGAAAAATGGCTTGATAAATACCATGAAATTTTTGAAATTCCCATGACCAGGTGGCACTGGAGAACTTTTGGATGTCCTGTTGCTGATGATGAGTGTACCAGACAGTGCCTTGATTTACTGGGTTTCATGAAATTTGTGTAGAACTGTGATGCCAGTAAGTTGGATCCTGCTCATTAGTGGGCCTAGAGCAGTGGTGTGAAGGTGTGTGATAAAACATGTGTGGTGGTGACATGTGGATCTGCCATTGGCTTCCCAAAGGCTTGTGACTGACATGGTACAGCCAGCAGACCCTTCTATGCAAAGGTGTTTTTTATATAGAGAGGTTTCAGGGCAATGTTCAGAATCAGGTTGCTATGGAAATGGGGGCAACTTATGTGGAATTGAATCCTGGTTGGTGCATTCTCATGCAGACTGTGACCCTCCACACGGGACAGAACTCTCTCCAGCACTGTGTCCCAGTTTAGCTCCTTGTATTTCATGAAGCAAATACCAAACTCCCAGTGCACCTGTGAGAAACACCACGAAAATTGGAGAATGACCAAATGGCTTCACAGTCCACACGTGGAGACACTTACAACCCAGTGACCATAGTTAAACTACAAAGAGAGTATTCAGCATGGCTGCCTCATGTTCATTGGAAAATTAGAAACAATATCCTCCAGGTCACATTGTTGCACACCCAGATTTGATGGTCTCCCAACAAAGGAAGCTAAAGCTCCTAACAACAACATATATTTTTAAGTGCCCAACCTCAGAGGAAGTTTCTCAAGAAGTCTTTACACCAGCAGAGCTCCATGTTTGAGAAATGTTTACCCTGTCCCTTACTTTTGAAAACTCCTCTACCACCTCAGAGGTTGTGAACTCCTGAGCATTTTTCATTCCTGATATATATTCACAGATTTTCTAACTTTTCTCCTCTAATTGTGTCTTACTCGGAACAAAGGCAATGTCAAGGCAATGTTCTGGATGAGAGTGTGAACATTTTTTTGTAGCACATATTTACATACACATTGCATTCATTTTACAATTTTCCATTCAAAATACTGAATCTCTGACATGAACCCATACCCTACTAGACTCTGACTACTACTCCTAATATGATGGAGAAAAATAACACAAACAGAATAGGAATACAAGCAGTTAGGAGAAATCATAGTGTATAGTTGTACTTGTATTTTGCATGATTAATGGTAGGTGTTATAAATCTAGTCAATATTTAATTTAAATAGTTCTCCATGTGTTTTTAAGGTTAACAAATATGTGAATTCCTGTCTCCCTTTCTCTGTATCCTATTTAGCACATGTACTTTTAAATGCACATATAGAATCATACCTGGTATCACATGTACATTTTTGTGAGGTGGCTGATTTGGCAAATACAATTTGTGAGAAGTGATCACTCCTCTTAAACGCTGTTGGAACTGAAAATTCAACCTATAGGTGAGCTTCCTAGTTGAACAACATTATACATAAATCCATGTTCAATTAAAGAAATATTTTTGCATCTGTGGATGATATATATATCATGATAAATTTCGATTGGCATATATATTGCTAATTTAATGTCTGTGTGTGTGTGTGTATTTTGTGTGTGTGTATGTGTGTGTGTGTGTGTGTATATATATATATATATACTCTCCAGAAATATATGTGTCTTATATACACTCTCTAAATTCATTCATGTTCATGTATATGGATTTATAATCAACTTTTCACAAGATTTTTCACAGAAATATTCATCCACCTGAAATACATATTTGTTTCCAGTACTTAAAACTAACTTCAGTTTATTTTGCATACAAATACTATTATTTCTACAGTAACTGACCCAGTTTAATATCAATGCAAGTAGATTCCAGTGGGACATGATGTGTATTTTGAAGGTCATTTTTATTCAGCACTGGTACAATACTATTTCTTCAATTTATGCACATGATAGGATATGTATTCCATCCACAAGTTAGCAAACTTATAGGCAGTTGTTTCACTTTCATCACTTCCTGCTTCAGAACACATAAATTCCTCTAGGTTTCTTGACTGGGCTTTTCATGAGACTTCTTTCCAAACACATTATTTTTAATTTCCATGATCACTTTTGAAGCAAAACTCACACACTCTTCATGATAAACCATGATCCTAATATTACCATTAGATGTATTAGTGGTTGAAATGAATGTATGTATATCAATATACGATTTCCTGTATATTTTCAGATATCAATGGAATCCATTATTTAAATTTGGAACCCATTATATTATTTATTCACATTATGGTCTATTCATGCATTATCTCTATATTCAGAGTCACAGGATATACCTATTTGTACCCCCAATACTAATTTATACATCTTCAAAATATTGCTCCCAGAAATGGTGGAAGAAATACTCACGTCACCTTATCTACATATACATTTTATCACAGTAATATTCTGGACACAAAAAGCAAAGATGACACTTATTATTTTACCAATGTAAAGATCAGGCGAGTGTCGGAGGAAGAGACTACCAGAGACTGTCTCATGCAACAGCCAAGGATTTATGGGGGTCCAGCATGCTGGGGTCAGAGCTCCCTTGAATAGAGCACAGAGCCCTGAGAACAGCTTAAGCAGAGCTTATATACTTTCCTTGGAGAGGGCAGATAGGAAAGTTTATTGATGGGTCAGGGCGAGTGGGCGGTTTGCGTCCAAATGGGTGAGGAAGTACATTCTCCAGTTTTGCAGTTGGGTACAGCACTTTCAGGGAACTAGATTAGCAAACAGTTCTCAAGACATCAACAGTGTTTTGTTAAGCATACCGAAAAACTGGAAGTGACAAGTACCTATTTTATTAACCTTTCATTCCCCACTTCTTCTTTTGGTTACTTTTAATCATAAAAATGATCATTGGGGGTGTCACATTTTATGTTTACTAGTGTGGTATATTGTTTCCTGATTACCATAAGTTTAACTTGTCCAATTTGAGCATGGAGAAAGGAAACTACACGGTTGATCAAACAGGGTCCTACAATTACCAATAATATGAGGATTATTAATGGACCGGCCAGGGCTGATGAAAACGTAGTTAATGAGGGGGCTTTGTGAACCAAGACTCAAACCACCTTTTTTGGGCCTCTCTCTCTTGTTGATGCTCTTCAAGGCATCTTCTTAATTTAATCATAGATTCTTTTACAACTCCAGTATGGTCGGCATAAAAACAACATTCTTCCCTCAATTCAGGACGAAGGCCCCTTCTCTCATGAAGAGGAGGTCCAACCCTCGACTGTTCTGTAAAATAACTTCAGAGAGAGAGGTTAAAGATTCGTGTAAAGCTGTGAAGGAGGTTTTTAATATCTTTAAGTTTTGGTCTATTACTGCTTCTAATTGGGTCATTTGTTGTGTCCCATGGACCAGGGCAGTGGTTCCTGTGCCCACCCCTGCAGCAACTCCTATTCATAATAGGATGACTAAAGTGAGGGATACAGGTTCCTGGCAGAACCGGGTTGTTTGCCCCCCTATTTGATATTTAAATGTACCTGCGTCATGATAGAGCACTCTGGAAAACATCTGCACCATTACATAATTAATCACATCTGTTGACCATTTTATGAAAACATAAACAATGTTTAAGTGTATAGAATTGTACTGCTGTAGAGATGGACAAGGCAAGGTACCTAAGATAGCACAGAAGACAGGGAAACATTCTTATTTGGTTGCATCCGGATTTAGAGGGCATTGCTTCTGTTGTAATCAATTAATCCCTGAACCCAAAGTTTAGGTTGTTTCAGAATTTTTTACCCAGCATGTAAGGGAAGGGGCTCAGAAGTTCACAGTCTGCAGAAGTTCACAAAAAGCAGTTTTTGTTTCTGTTTTTTTTTCCTCTGTTCTGGGAAAGTTAACTTCTTAAGGACACCTGGGAGGGGGAGAGCTTTTTTCTTCTTTTTATTCTTTTCCTCCCTGCCAGCTGTTACCATGGAGCCCAGTTGGTAACTTCTATATCTTAGAAATGTAGCCATCTCTATGAAGCCCCAGCTCTAGGCCAGAGGCCTTCTTCATATATTTTGTTAAAAACTACTAAGGGGGTGTCTAGCTTAGGAGTGCTGATTTTTCCAGCCAGTGGCCAAGTAGAACAGAGCAACACGAATAGAGGAAGTTTATCTACATTGAACTCTTTTATAGGAACTGTGCTGCTGAAAGGCTTAAAGTCAGCCATGGTGAAGACTTCTGGAGAAGGTCATTTAAGACTTTTCTGTGGGACTGGTACAGAGGGGAAGACAGGGAAGGCAGGGGATGAGAGCAGCTCCGTGGATCTGAGGATGAGGAAAAAGAGATATAAAAGAATTATGGGAAAGGGGTTTGGGATTTTCCTGGCAACAAAACTTGAGCAGTAGAACAGGTAGAGCAGAGGGGAAGACGGGAGTGAGTATCCCAAAAAGCCTGTGAGGGACTTTAAATTCTTAGTAACCTGATTTCAGTGATGACAAAGCAACTTTAAAGGCCATTTTAATTACATCTTTGATAGGCGTCTGAGGGCACTCCTTAGCTGGTTTGAGCTTTGGGTTAGCTGGTAAGAGGACCTGGTGGGACCCGGTGTGGGCACTGACAGGAGGAGAGAGGAGTGAGTGGGTGGAAGGGTACCTCAGTACCTGCAAGCTCAGCAAGGGGCAATGGTCTGAGAACCGACGGAAATTTGGGTTTTTGATCTAGTAACTGGAGCTGAGAAATCAGGTTGCTGATGTGGGAGTGACAGCAGAGAGTCTGGGGCAGAAGGCTGCGGGTGAGTATCTATTGGGGAAGCATAGTTCAGGATTTGAGCATAGGAGGGAAAAGGCCTACACGTAGGGGAATTTCCTTCCACACTTTTGAGCACTTGTCGAAGTTGAAAAGGTCACGCAAAGTTTGAGGATCTAGAGACCCCACTGGTGGCCATCGGTTTTTGTTATCTAACTGGTAATATGGCCAATGCTGTGTACTGAATTTGATGAGGAGTTTTGCTTCCACCAGGTAGCCCCTGTATCCTCACATCCCCATTATTTACAGAAGAAGTTGGCTTTTCCCCCACACAGTCGTGGCTGTTTTTGGCTTTGGTAGTCCGCCAGGCAAACATAGTAATCTAGGCTAGCCAACCTGCATCTGGCTCGCGTGTCCCTACATCCATAATGTTTGTTTCCATTATCTATTGTATGGAAAGTATTTAATGGAATTTTTGGGGATCCTCTTCATCAGGGATTTCCCAATAGGAAAGACGTATAGCCAGCTGACAAATTTCTTGGTGGAGAGATGGCCACCAGGTCCCTAAGTGGGCTGTATGTGCGATAGACCATACTTCTTGTCTAGTAGGATTTGTGATCAGCCATCGCTGCTGAACGGGTTGATGAGGGTTAGGACTACTGGTGACCAATTGGAGAGTCTATAGTCTTATTCACATGGCGAATATACAATTTGAAAATGTTACCAGTCTTTTCCATTTTTCAGCCAGATTCTGGACAGGGCACAGGCTTCAGATGAGAATTAGGAACCAGGAAGTGATTCCGTCTAACTTTAGCACTGTAGGTGTTATAAGTAGCACCTGGTATGGTCCTGTCCAGCCGGGTTCCAGGGATGACACCTGATGTTGTCTTATGTAGACAAAGTCTCTTACTTGATATAGATGTGGAGTACCCTCTTCAGCAGGTTGGTAGGCAGTGGCCAGCTGTTTCCACAGGTATTGCTGAGTTCCTTCCAGAACTTTAAGTCTGTCAAGCAAGGTGGTGTGGAAGGGATCGTTAGATCTTTGAGTTAGGGTTAGGTCCCTTACTGGAGATGGGGCCCCATAGAGAATTTCATAGGGGGTGAGGTTACACAAAGAAACAGAGGGAGTATTTCTTGCATGAAATAGTGCATAAGGCAGGAGCATAGTCCAATCTTTTATGCTACTCTTTAAGCTTAATTTCGATTAGGTCTCTTTAATGGTTCTATTTAATTTTTTTACCTGTCCTGAACTCTGGGGTCTATAAGCACAATGTAACTTCCAATTAATCCCCAGGGTCCTGGCTAACCCCTGAGTTACCTGGGCCATGAACGCTGGTCCATTATCAGACCCTATTACCTTAGGCAGGCCGTACCATGGAAAAATATCTTTCAGGATCTTCTTGACCACCATTTGCGCCTTTTTTTTTTGGGGGGGGGGGAGGCTTCAATCCATCCTGAAATATATCTACAAAGAGTAGGAGATATTTAAGTCCATACCATGCTTGCTTAATTTCAGTAAAGTCCACTTCCCAGAATTGTCCTGGTCTGGTTCCTCATAGGTGCTTTCCTGCAGGAAGCTTGGAAGTGTAAGCATTAACCTATTGACAGACCCGACAGGCTTTTTTTTACCTGTTCAGTTATTTCCTTTCACTGTGAGTCGGTTAGTGGAAAACTCTGTTCTTGATCCTTCAGGAATGCCTGCAATTTCTTTGAACCAAGGTGAGTGAACTGATGTACATTTTTAACGTAGTGTAGGGCTTTCTGAAATTTCAGGCTTTGCTCAGTGAAGTTGAGGAGTACAGTGTCAGTGTCCTTAGATGTTATCAAAAGCTTGCTGGATCTCAGGGGTCCATTAGAATTGGGCATCTCCCTTTAACAGCGGGTGTAAATGAGAAGTTAAGGACCCAAACACAGGAATCCTTAACCTGCAAAACCCAGCAGTCCCAAGAAACTCTCTGTGTTGTCTGCTGTTAGATGGGGGTGGTTTCTGCACAACCGTTTGATTTCTGGGCTCAGTGAGCCATCGTTTACTGCCCCTAAAGGAATAGCCCAGGAAGATTACTTCTTGCTGGCAAATTTGGGCCTTTTAGGAAGAAGCTCTATACCCGAGTTGAGGAAGCTCACATAATACTGCTTGGGTGCCAGATTCACAGATATCCTTGGTGTTGGGTGCCAGTAGCAGGTCATCCACGTATTGAAGCTGGGTGACTTCGGAGTGCGTAGTTCTGAAGCTGTTGAGATCTCTTTGGAGGGCTTCATCAAAGAGAGTGGGGGAGTTTTTCAACCATTTTGTTGAGTCTAGTCCAAGTTAGTTGACCACACGTTCCAGTTTCTGGGTCTACCCACTAGCAAGCAAACAGCAACTGACTATCTTTATGCAGAGGCAAGCAAAAGAAAGCATCTTTTAAGTCCAGAACAGTATACCATTTCCTCTCAGGGTTCAGAGTGATAAGCAGATTGTACGGATTAGGTACACTGGGGTGAATGTCCTACACTCTGTTGTAGGTCTCTCTTATGTCTTTAATGGGGGATAGTCCCCGGCTCCTGGCTTTTTATACTGGTAGCGGGGGAGTGTTTTAGGATGATTGACAAGGCCTTAGGACCCTAAGGCCAGATATTTCTGAATATGGGGCCTTATCCCATCTTTAGCTTTTTTGCTCAGAGGATATTTTTTGACATTGATTGGGGAGGCTGAGGTTTTGAACTCCACTGTTTTTGGAGGTTGTTTCATGGCTAGTCCTAACCCAGCAGTTTTTTTCCAGGCCTCTGGGTAATCTGTTATCCATTTCTGGGGTAGCTTGCCTGTTTGATCAGTCTTGGGGGGTGTGAAGAGTTGCTGTTCATCTTCTACTGACATATTTAAAGCCGTGAATATAGGAGTTTATACTAAAGGATTTAGAAATATCATTTTGGGGCCTTCATGGTTAAAAGTCATTTTGGCCCGGAGCTTGGTGAGCAGATCTCTGCCCATCAATGGGGCCAGGCATTCTGGGATTATTAGGAAGGAGTGATGGATTTTTCCTTTCCTCATGTCCATGGTTTTCTTAGTTGTCTAATTCCCATATTTACTGGTGTTAGCACTTTGAACTAGAGAGCTTTTATTTGATAGAGGGCCCAGTGGGGCCTTAAGGACTAAGTATACTGCCCCTGTATCCACTTCAAAGTTTACTGGGGCCCCCTCCACATCAAAAGTTACCCTGGGTTTATTGGGAGTCTAGCAATCTGGGGCTCAGTGCTCACTTGAATAGAGCAGAGAGCAATGAGAACAGCTTAAGCAGAGCTTATATACTTTCCTTGAAGAGGGCAGGGAGGGAAGCTTATTGATGGGTCAGGGCGAGTGGGCGGTTTGCGTGCAAACAGGTGAGGGTGTTCATTCTCTGTTTGGCAGTCGGGGACAGCACATTCTGGGAAAAAAATTAGCAAACAGTCCTCAAGGTTTCAACAGTGTTTTGTTAAGCATACAGAAAAACAGGAAGTGACAAGTACCTATCTTATTAACCTTTCACCAAATCCTAAATGGAAAGTGAGCATGGATTTCTAAAAACATCCATGTCCAGGTTGCTTAATGCTCGCAAATCAATCCTATTGGTGACTACATATTTGTTGCTTTCTAAGATTATATATTCAACCTCAACCCTGTTGAAAATGACTAATACTAACCCTCACTTTATGCTTTTCCTGATTTCCTAATGTCTCCATTGATATCTGCTTTCATACATATTTTCCTGAGTTCATCATTGTGACTGACTCTTTACATGTGCTGAAATTTACATTCACCCTCTATCCGAAACCCTATTGCTACAGAACTTTTGTTCGAAATCCTATACTCACTCTTTTTTCTATACCTACCAACTATCTTCCTAATCCTACAGACTATCCCTTTTTGACTGGAAATTCTCTTTGACAATCAATCATCCAAGGTACAAGGTCCTATGCCATTGTATATCAATTTATCTGAGACATCTGTGCAGAATATAATTCAAAGCTAAGTATCCCAATCAACAGCCCAATGCCCTTCTTGGATTCAAATCTTATCTAGATATCTGTTTTCATACTTATATTTCACCTATATATTCTCGTAAATATCGCGAGTTCCCAATACCATTGTTCATTCCTCAGTATGATTTCTAACCTAAATCAAACCTGTTATTACTCTAACCATACACTGTACCCTCAAACTAACTGTACAGAAGAGCCGGGAGAGAGTTTGTCTTACAATACAGTAATGTAGGGGCTCTTCCACCTGCTGAGAACATCAAAGGTACAAGCAGAAATGATACCCTGGAGAAGTTGCAGGCAGCTATGAAGGACCTAATAGAGCAAAAGTCATCTTCCATGACAAACAACCTGGTCAGTATTAAGGGATGTGTCTGAATCAGCCTCTCCTTTCTTAATGTAGAGAAGATTGATCAACCATGCCTGTGTGGAGAGCTGTTCCCAGGTGCCTATGGTTGATATACCATTCTAACTTGTGAAAGTGTCACAGGAAGTAGTGGCAGCCTCCATCTCATGGGAACCTTGGATGAATCTGGTAGGACAAAGTGGTTGCCAAGGCAGTGACCTCATTCAGTTCCTGAAGGAAGTGACCTCACCTCACTTTCCTGGTGATGGAAATCTCTGAATTTGGGATCCAGGAAGCCAGGCACCGAGAGCTAGTCCAAGTCCCAATCCCAGTGGTCTCACTTGTTTGGATTTACAAAGGACAGAGTCAGTCTTCCTTGGTACCTACTGATATGAGAATTGCCAAATGCCTGAAGAGCTCTGAAGAGGGGCCTTTACTGAGAAAGCAGGTAGTGGTTCACCGCTGGCTGTTGACAACTTCACAGAGTTGGCCAAGGAGACCAGATCTGAGACAGTACAGGCCATTTTAGGAGAACATAGTATGGCCCACTATTCAGAGGACACTCCGGATAGTCACAGACCTACTTGAGTTAAGGAGGTGCCTTTGTGGGTGTGGGTGTGAGTTTGTGGTTTTGTCTCATGTTCTGAGAATAGGTAGGAAAGGCTGTTGTTTTGATTGGAGTGGACTGTTTCTAGAAAGTCGTTTGACTAGGCGAGTGCATCTATGTCTGTGTATCCCACTCTGTCCATGGTTGTAGACATTCGAAAAGAGAATGTATCAATGTATGTGTCCTGTCTAGTGGAAAACTTTCCAGCATTCATCAGGCCTAGTTGATAAATGGACTGTGGCTTTCCTTATGGATGGGCAACACCTACTAACTTCCTAAGTTCCTGTTTTCTTCCTGAATTCTGGCCACTCTCCAGAATAGCCTCATAGTTTTGTGTCCAAGATACATACCACCCCCAAGTTCTGTGACATGGCCATGTACTTGATAGCTATAGGAAATGGGAACATCTTAGAAAACTCAGACATCATTGCGACCAGTAAACGCTCAGTGAAGAAACCATATTTTGGTTCATTTGCTTACCTATTGTTCTGTTGCCCTGAATGTCAGGAAGGTCTTTGCCTCAGGCCACACCTTTGTGAAGCCTGAATAAAACAGTTTTAAAATGGAAATAAATGGGAATAACTTGTGGTTCTTTGCTTTGGAAAGGGATGTGTTTGAATCAGCCTCCTAGCCCTGTATGAGGTTGTGGCTTAAATTTTCAGCACATGATGGATCTAAAGATAGATACCATGTGTGCAATCAAAACCATAATGGCAAAAATTCAGTAATTGTGGATGAGTCTCTTGCCTTCCTCTGTTAGGTACCTGACCTCTATCAAGTGAGACAGGGATCCTTTTGGTCAAATGAGTTTTTCAAAGTCCTGCAGAGGTGCTTGTGTTTTCTCGTGACTCCAAATCACATAAAAAAATCTATACCTGAGAGTCAATAGGGCTCAAATTGGAGAAGCAGAGCAGTATTAACAGCAGGCCTATTTGATCACTTCTGGTTCACAGGAAGGGTGTCCAGGCCACCCTGACTTTAGGCAAATGAGGGGCAAGGGAGAATATTTTGGACACTGTCTTGGGATGCGTCCCGCATGGAAACCTCCAGCCAGAGTTTATGATGAGTGTATATATTTAACAAGATGAGGGCCATGTGGGAGTGTTTTGGTTTTAATTGTGGTCATTCGTGTGGTGGTTGGAAGAGATGACTGGATCCAACTGGGCTTGAACTATGGTGTCATTCCCCTTGGAGACTGAGTTCTGGAACTTACCTCAGAGAAATATTGCCATGAATTGTTTTGGGATTTAGGAGGCCACGCATGAGAGTCACCCTTGGAAACTGAGATCTAGGCCCAGTGTCGCTTTCCACAGAGCACTGGGAATCTCAGGAGGATATCACACAATTTTATTCTGAAAAACTTGTCAGACATATTTGATAGTCAAAACACACATGGACCTCAATTGTAGACCTCAATGGGCCTGGCTTCATGTGACCTTTTGGCCACTCTTTGGGAAGCCTTGCCTGTGAGAGTTCTCCAGAGCTTTCATTGAAATGAGCTTCCTCACCATTAAATAATTTCTGAATGAATTGAAACCCACAGTGTCTCCAACTTCATCCTTGAAAATTGGCTAGATAAATACCATGAAATTTTTGAAATTTCCTTGACCAGGTGGCACTGGAGAACATTTGGATGTCCAGTTGATGATCATGAGTGTACCAGACAGTGTGTTGATTGACTGGTTTTCATGAAAATGGTGTAGAAAAGAGATGCCAGTCATTTGAAGCCTGTTGAGTAATGGGCCCAGAGCGGTGGTGAGCAAGTGTGTGATAAAACATCTGTGGTGGGGTCATGTGGATCTGCCATTGGCTTCCAAATGGCTTGAGACTGACATGGTGCAGCCAGCAGATCCTGTATGTAAAGACATCTGGTTATATAGAGAGGTTTCAGGGCAATGTTCAAAATCAGGTTTCTATGGTCAAGGGAGCAACCTATGTGGTATACAAGCCCTGTTGGTGCATTCTCCTGCAGACCCTGACCCACCACAAGTGAAAGAACTTCCTCCAGCCCTTTGTCCCAGTTGAACTCCTTGTACTTCATGAAGCAAATACCAAACTCCGAGTGCAGTATCAAGAAACGTTTTGAAAAGTGGAGGATGACTTAATGGCTTAGCAGTCTACATGGGGAGACACTTAGACCCAGTGGCCATAGTTTACCTACAAAGAGAGAAATCAACACTGCTGCTTCATGTTCATTGGAGAATTATAAACCATGTCCTCCAGGTCACAGATGTGCAGACCAAGCTTTGATTGTCTCACTAGAAAGGAAGCTAAAGCTCGTGACAACAACATATATTTCAAGTGCCCAACCTAGAGGCAGTTTCTCCAGAAGTCTTTAGGCTGGTAAATCTCCATGTTTGTGGAGATTTTACACTGTCCCTTACTTTTGGAAACTCCTCTACCAACTCCAAGGTTGTGAACTCCTGAACATTTTTCATTTCAGATATGCATTCAAAGATTGTCTAACTCTTCTCCTCTAAATGTGTCTTACTTGGGGTGAAGGTAATGTCAAGGCATTGTTCTGAATGAGAGTGGGAAAATTTTTGTGTAGCACACATTTGCATACACATTGATTCATTTTACAATTTTCCATTTGAAATACTGAATTCTTGACACTAACTCATACCCTACTAGACTCTGACTACTAATCCTAATATGATGGAGAAAAATACCCAAACAGAATGAAAATACAAGCAGTTTACAGCAGGCATGGTGTATTGTTGGACTTCTTTTTTGCATGATAGAGGGTAGGTATTCTAAATCTACTCAATTTTTAATTGAAATAGTCCTCCATGTGTTTTTAATGTGAACACATATGTAAATTCCTGTCTTCCTTTCTATGTAGCCTACTCAGCACATGTATTTTTATATGCAAATATAGAATCCTACGTGGTCTCACAAGTACATTTTTTTGAGTTGGCTGATTGGGCAGAAACAAGTTGTGAGAAGAGATCTCGTAAACGCTGGTGGAACTGAAAATTAAAACTATGGGTGAGCTTCGCAGTAGAACAATTTATACATAAATCCATGTTCAGTAAAATAAATATATTTTCATCTGTGGATGATATATATTACTGATAAATTACGTTTGGCATATATATTGATACTTTTTAATGTATTTTTGTGTTTTTCTGTATATATATATATATATATATATATATATATATATATATATATACACACACACACACACTCTCTCCAGATTTTATAAAATATGAAATATATGTCTCTTATATACACTCCATCAATTCATTCATGTTCATGTATGTGGATTTGTAATCAACTTTTCACAAGATTATTCTCAGAAATATTCATCTACCTGAAATACATATTTGTTTCCCAGTATGAGAACTAACTTCAATCAATGGTGCTTACAAATCCTAATATTTCTACAGTAACAGACCCAGTTTAACATCAATGCAAGTAGATTCCTATGGGACTTAATGTCTATTTTGACCTTTATTTTAATTCAACACTGGTACATTAGTATTTCTTCAGTTTTTGCACATCATAGGACATATATTTCATCCACAAGTTAGCAAATTAATAAGAATTTGTTTCACTTCCTGCTTCAGAACACATGAATTCTTCCATGTTACTTGACTGGTCTTTTCATGAGACTTCTTTCCAAACACATTATTTTCGATTTCCATAATCAATTTTGAAGCTAAACTCACACACTCTTAATGATAAACTATAACATTAATATTACCATTAGATGTAAAACTGGTTGGAATGAATGTATGCATATCAATATAAAATTTCCTGTATATTTTCACATTTCAATTCAATCCATTATTTAATGTTGGAACCAGTTATGTTATTTATTCACTGTATGGTCTATTAATGCATTATCTCTATATTCATAAACACAGTGTACACCTATTTGTCCCCCCATTACTAATTTGTACCTCTTCAAAATATTGCTCCCAGAAATGGTGGAAGAAATACTGATGTCACCTTATCTATATATACATTTTATCACAGTAATATTCTGTACACAAAAAGCAAAGGTCAAACTCATGATTGTATCAAAGCCTAAATGGAAAGTGAGCATGGATTACCAAAAACAACCATGTCCTGGTTACCTAATGCTCTCAAATGTCAATCCTATTGATGACTACATATTTGTTTCTTCCTAAGATTATATATTCAACCTCAAGCCTGTTGGAAATGTCTAATTCTATCACTCACTTTACACTTTGCCTGATTTCCTAATATCTCTATTGATATCTGCTTTCCTACATATTTTCCCTAGTTCATCATTGTGACTCATACTTCACATATGCTGACATTTACATTCACTCTCTACCCGAAACTCTATTGCTAAAGAACTTTTGGTCCAAATCCTATACTCACTCTTCTTTATAAACCTACTGACTATCTTACTAATCCTACTGACTATCAATTTTTTAACTCGATGTTCTCTTCAACAATCAATCATTCAAGGTAAAAGGTCCTATGCCATTTTATATCAATTCATCTGAGACACATGTGCAGAACATAATTCAAACCTAAGTATCCCACTCAAGGGCCCAATGCCCTTCTGGCTTCATATCTTACCTACATTTCTGTTTTCATACTTATATTTCACCTATATATTCTTGTAAATATCACAGGTTCCCAATACCATTATTCATTCGGCAGAGAGATTCCTAACCCAAATCGAACATGTTATTAACCCTAAATATACACTGTTACCTCAATCTAACTTTACAGAAGAGGAGGGACAGAGTTTCTCTTTAAATACCGGAATGTAGGGAATCTTCCACCTGCTGAGAACATCAAAGGTCCATGTAGAAATAATCCCTGGAGAAGATGTAGGCAGCTGTGAAGTTCCCGAGAGAGCAAAAGTCATCTTCCATGGCAAACAACCTGGTGAGGATGAAGGGATGTGTCTGTATCAGCCTCTATCAACTTAATGTAGAGAAGATAGACCAAACCAGGCCTGTGTGAAGAGGTGTTCCCAGGTGCCTATGGTTGATATACCATTCTAACTTTTGAAAGTGTTACAGGAAGTAGGAACAGCCTCCATCTCATGGGCCCTTAGAAGTAACTATTTGGACAAAGTTGTTACCAAAGCAGTGACCTCATTCAGTTTCTGAAGGAAGTGACCTCACCTCACTTCCTTTGTGATGGAACTCTCTGAACTTGGGATCCAGGAAGAATGGCACCCAGAGCCAGTCGCAGTCCCAGGCCCAGTGGTCTCACTTGCTTCAATTTACCAAGGACAGAGTCAGTCTTTCTTAGTGCCTACAGATGTGAGGATGTTCAAATGCCAGAAAAGCTCTGAAGAGGGGCCTTTCCTGAGAAAGCAGGTAGTGGCTCACCCATGGCTAATGACAACTTCACAGAATTGGCCAAGGAGACCAGATTTGAGACAGGACAGGCCATTTGGGGGGAATATAGTATGGCCCACCTTTCAGAGGACACTCTGGGTAATCACAGAACTACTTGGAGCAAAGGTGGTGCCTTTGTGGGTGTGGGTGTATGTTCATGGTCTTGTCTCATGTTCTGAGAATAGGTAGGAAAGACTGTTTGTTTGGATTGGCGTGGACTGTTTCTAGTTAGTCGTTTTGCAATGCGAGTGCTTCTATGTCTGTGTATCCCACTGGTTGGGGGATTAGAAATAAGAATGCATCAAAGGATGTGTCCTGTCTAGTAGAAAGCTTCCCAGCATTCATCTTGCCCAATTTATAAATGGACTGTGGCTTTTGTTATCAAAGGGCAACACCTGATATCTTCATAAGTTTCTGTTTTCTTTCTGAATTCTGGACACTCTGCAGAATAGCTTCATGGTTTTGTGTCCGAGATATTTACCACCTAAAAGCTCTGTTATATGGCCATGTAGTGGGTAGCTAGTGTGACCAGGAAAGTCTCAGTGGAGAAACCCTGATTTGGGCTTTTTGCTTACCTATTGTTCTGTTGCCCTGAATATCAGGAAGGTATTTACCACAGGCCAATTCTTTGTGAAGCCTGAAGAAAAAAGTTTTCAAATGGAAATGAATGGACATCACCTGTAGCTCTTTGCTTAATTGCTTTGGAAATGGATTTGTCTGAAACAGCCTCTTGGCCCTGTGTGAGGCTGTGGTTAGATTCTCAGCACCTGATGGATCCCATGTGTTCATCCAAAACCAAAATGATCAAAAGAGCAGTCATTGCGGATGAAGTCTCTTGCCTTCCTCTGTAAGGTTCCTGACCTCCATCAAGTGAGAAGAGGGATTCTTTGGGTCAAATGCATTCTTCAAAGCCAAGGAGAGGCAAGCCCAAAGGTGCTTGCATTTTCTCATGCTTCCAATTCACATAAAGAATCTAAACCACACAGTCAATCGTCCTCAAATTGGAGAAGCAGAGCAGTATTAACGGCACACTATTTGATCACTCCAGGTTCACAGGAAGGTGTTTAGGCCACCCCGACTTTAGGCAAATGAGGGGCAAGGGAGCTAACTTTGGACACTATCTTGTTCTGCATCCCTCATGGAAACCTACAGCCAGAGTTTATAATGAGTATCTATATGGAAGAAGATGAGGGCCTTGTGGGAGTGTTTGGGTTTTAATTTTGGAAGTTTGTGTGGCGGTTGAAAAAGATGACTGGCTCCACCTGGTCTTGAACTCTGGTGTGATTCCCCTTAGAGACTGAGTTCTGGAACTGACCTCAGAGAATTATTGCCATGAGTTGTGTTGGGATTTTAGGAGGCCATGAATGACAGTTGCCCTTTGAAACTGAGATCTGTGCCCAGAAAGGCTTTCCACAAGGCACGAGGAATCTCAGCCAGAATATCACATGATTTTATTCTGAAAGACTTGGCAGCCATAGTTGAGAGGCAAAACACACATGATCTCACATTGCAGACCTCAATGGGCCTGGCTTCACGTGACCTTTTGGCGACCCTTTGGGAAGCCTTGCCTGTGAGTGTTCTCCAGAGCTTTCATTGAAATGAGCTTCCTCAACATTTAATGGTTCCTGAGTGAATTGAAAATCATAGTGCCTCCAACTTCATCCTTGAAAAATGGCTAGAGAAATACCATGGAATTTTTGAAATTTTCATGACCAGGTGGCACTGGAGAACTTTTTGATGTCCAGTTGCTGATCATGAGTATACCAGACAGTGCCTTGATTGACTGCGTTTCTTAAAAATGGTGTAGAACAGAGATGCCAGTAAGTTGGAGCCTGCTGAGTAGTGGGCCTAGAACAGTGGTGGGCAGGTGTGTGATAAAACATCTGTGTTGGGGCCATGTAGATCTTCCATTGGCTTCCAAATGGCTTGTAACTGACATGGTGCAGCAAGCAGACCCTTATATGTAAAGGCATCTTGTTATATGGAGAGGTTTCAGGGCAATGTTCAGAATCAGGATGCTATGGTCAAGGGGGCAAACTATGTGAAATAGAAGCCTGACTGGTGCATTCTCCTGCAGACCCTGAGGCACTACATGTGACAGAACTCCCTCCAGCACTCTGACCAAGTTGAACTCCTTGTATTTGTGAAGCAAATAACAAACTCCCAGTGCTCTACTAAGAAAAGTAGAGCATGATCAATTAGCTTCACAGTCCACACAGAGAGACCCTTAGACTCCAGTTGCCACAGTTTACCTACAAAGTGAGAATTCAGCACTGCTGCCTCATGTTCATTGGAAAATAAGATACCATGTCCCCCAGGTCACATAGATGCAGACCAGTTTTGATGCTCTCACTATAGAGGAAGCTAAAGCTTCGGACCACAACATACATTTTAAGTGCCCAAACTCAGAGGCAGTTTCTCAATATGTCTTTAGGCCTGCAGAGCTCCATGTTTGTGGAGTGTTTACCCTGTCCCTTACTTTTGGAAACTCCTCTACCACCTCCAAGCTTGTGAACACTGAGAATATTCCATTCCAAATATGTATTCACAGATTTTCTAACTCTTCTCCTCTAATTGTGTCTTATTAGGGGAGAAGGTAATGTCAAGGCATTGTTCTGAATGAGAGTGGGAAGATTTTTGTATCACACATATTTGCAAACACAATGGGTTTATTTTCCTATTTTCTATTCGAAATACTGAATCTCTGACACTAATCCATAACCTATTAGACTCTGACTACTAATCCTAATATGATGGAGAATAGTAACCCTAACAGAATGGAAATACAAACAGTTCAGAGAAGGCATGGTGTATACTTGGACTTCCCTTTTGCATTATATGGGGTTGGAGTTATAAATATAGTCAATGTTTATTGAAATATTTCTCCATGTGTTTTTAACGTTAACAAATATGTGAATTCCTCTCCCCTTTCTCTGTCACCTATTCAGCACATGTATTTTTATATGCTCATATAGAATACTACCTGGTATCACACAGACTTTCTTCTGAGGTGGCTGACTTGGCAGATACAAATTGTGAGAAGAGATCACTCCTCCTAAACCCTTTTGGAACTGAAATTTCAACCTATGGGTGAGCCTCCTAGTTGAACAACATTATACATAAATCCATTTTCAGTAAAATGTATTTTTTTGGATATGTGAAGGATATATATTTCATTTTGAATTTCGATTGGCATATATATTGCTTCTTTTTAATGTCTGTGAGTGTGTTTCTGTGTGTGTATATATATATATATATATATATATATATATATATATATATATCACTCTCCAGATTTTTCAAAATATGAAATGTATGTGTCTTATTATACACTCCCTAAAATCATTCATATTCACGTATGTGGATTTATAATCAACTTTTCACAAGATTATTCTCAGAAATTCAGATTATTCATTCACCTGGAATACATATTTGTTTCCTAATACTGAAAACTAACTTCAGTAAATGCTGCATACAAAGCATAATATTTCATCATTGCCTGATGGCCACGAATAGAGTGCATCACACCCAGTGTAACGCGCCACTGCACAGGTGAATAACGAGATAGAACCACAAAAAACTATCTTGTTAAGAACTTACAGCAAAATGGGGGTGCACCAAAACCTATAAGAAAGATTTTTAGCACTGAGATCTGGTAATTGGGTCTGAAAAACGAGCCAAATGTGCAACCGGAGATCCGGTCTGACTGATCCTCAAAACAATAGAGTGTCTGGGTTTCAATAGACACCCTCCACACCCAACAAATGACAGGCCCAGAATACAGATTGAACTGCAGAGAAGCATCACTCAGGGGAAATCTAGTCTAGCAGGAGAAACCAGGACAAGCAGGAGAAACCAGGGGACTAGAGGCCAGGCTCTTGTGACTGGGAAGCTGGAGAACACAGAAGCGCAGATGACAGTCCACCTGCTGTCCGCGTGACTGGGCGTCTGGAGAACACCGGCGCGCAGGAGACCGACTGCGCCACTGGGTGGCTAGTGATTGCCCACCCGCCAGTGACCTAGAGCTGAAACCAACTGGAGACAGTCCAGTTCCATCTCCGTATTCGAACATTTCGGCAAGGAGCCTGGGCCCGCCAAAGCAGAGGGGTGACGTCACTGGAGCTCGGCCTTCGGAATTCCCTACAAGTGGAATCCACTTTAGCAGGCATAGTCTACCAACACAAAGGAGAGACAACAGAGATACACAACACCGAAACAAATCTATAGAATAAAACAGAAACACAGCAATCAAATAGAGCTGGAAAGTAACATGAGCATCATGAAAAAACAAGGGAAAGAAAGGAGTACAAACAATGCAGGACAACTTAATTCTACAGGAGGACCTAGAAGCATCAGAAACAGGGATAGGGAAAGAACTTAAGGCATACCTAACTCAGATGGAAAGGAATATTAGAGAAGACATGAGGCAGCAAGTCCAAGCAATAAAAGTATATTTTGAAAATGAATTAAACAAACAAACTCAAATGGGAAACAACGAGCTTTACCAGGAGATAGAGATCTTAAAAGAAATCAAACAGTAATACTAGAAATGCAGGAAAGTATTAACCAAATTAAAAACTCCAACGAGAATATTACAAATAGACTAGATCAAGCAGAAGTCTGAATATCAGATAATGAAGACAAAGTTTATCAACTCGAAAAGAATATAATCAACACAGAAAAGAGGCTTAAATCCCACTAGCAATCTATTCAAGAGATATTGGATGTCATAAAAAATGAGAGTCATTGGGATAGAAGAAGGCATAGAGATTCAAACCAAAGGAATGGAGAACATATTAAATAAAATAATTCTAGAAAACATCCCAGAGATGAAAGATGGATCGGATTGTCAAATCCTGGAAGCCTACAGGACCCCAAACATTCAAAATCATAATAGACAAACTCCAAGACATATAATTATGAAGATAGCCAACATACAGAACAAGGAGAGAATATTAAACACTATAAGAGAAAGGAGGCAGATTACATTCAGGGGAAAACCAATTAGGTTAATGACTGATTTTTCATCACAGACTTTGAAAGCTTGAAGATCC
This sequence comes from Callospermophilus lateralis, assembly GCF_048772815.1. Classification (NCBI taxonomy): domain Eukaryota; kingdom Metazoa; phylum Chordata; class Mammalia; order Rodentia; family Sciuridae; genus Callospermophilus; species Callospermophilus lateralis. Next base: position 1,471,714 of record NW_027513573.1, read on the forward strand.
TTGAACAATGTATTTCAAATGCTGAAAAATAATGGATTCCAACCAAGAATACTGTATCCAGCAAAATTAAGGTTCAGATTTGAAAACGAAATTAAAGTCTTTCACAATAAACAAAAGCTAAAAGAATTCGCAGCCAGAAAACCAGCACTGCAAAGCATTTTGAGCAAAATACTACAAGAAGAGGAATTGATAACTAGTGCCGAAAACTAACAGCAGGAGGTATCTCAGTAAAGGGGGAGGAAAATAACCAAAAAAGTAAAAACTAGCCAAACTAAAACATAATAAATAAATAAACATGATTGGAAGAACAAATCATATTTCAATTGTAACCTTAAATGTTAATGGCCTAAATTCACCAATCAAGAGAATGGGCTAGTAACCTGGATCAAAAAAAAATAAATCCAACAATATGCTGCCTTAAGGAGACTCATATGATAGGAAAAGACATACACAGGGTGAAGGTAAAAGGTTGGGAAAAATCATACCACTCACATGGCCCTCAGAAGCAAGAAGGAGTGGCCATACTCATGTGGAATAAAATCAACTTCAAACCTAAGTTAATCAAAAGGGATAAAGAAGGACACTATATTCTGTTAAAAGAAACCATCCACCAACAAGACATAACAATTATGAATTTGTATGCACCAAGCAATGGAGCTGCAATGTTCATAAAACAAACTCTCCTCAAGTTCAATAGCCAAATAGACTACAACACAATAATTATGGGTGACTTCAAGACACCACTCTCGGCATTAGACAGATTGTCTAGACAAGAACTGAATAAAGAAACTATCAAACTCAACAGCACAATTTGTAACCTAGACTTAAACGACATATATAGAATATATCAGCCATCATCAAGTGGATACACGTTCTTCTCAGTTTCACATGGATCCTACTCAAAGATAGACCATATATTATGCCATAGGGCAATTCTTAGTAAATATAAAAGCATGGAGATTATACCATGCACTATATCTGATAATAATGGAATGAAACTGGAAATCAATGATGAAAGAAGGAAGGAAAAATCCTACATTACATGGAAAATGAACAACATGCTACTGAATGATCAATGGGTTACAGAAGACATAATGGAGGAGATAAAAAAAATTCTTAGAGACAAATGACAATACAGACACAACATACCGGAATCGATGGGACACAATGAAAGCAGTTTAAGAGGGAAGTTTATTTCTTGGAGTTCTTTCCTCAAAAAAAGAAAAAAATCAACAAATAAATGAACTCACACTACACATCAAAAACCTAGAAAAGGAAGAGCAAAACAACAGCAAATGTAGTAGAAGACAAGAAATAATTAAATTTAGAGCAGAAATCAACAAAATTGAAACAAAAAAAAATAAAAAATTTGATAAAACTAAAAGTTGGTTCTTTGAAAAAATAAATAAGATTGACAGGCCCACAGCCATGCTAATGAAGAGAAGAAGAGAGAGAACTCAAATTACTAACATACGGGATGAAACAGGCAATATCACAACAGACACTACAGAAATACAGAAGATAATTAGAAAGTATTTTGAAACACTATATCCCAATAAAATAGAAGATAGTGAAGATATCGATGAATTTTTTAAGTCATAAGATCTGCCCAGATTGAGTCAGGAAGACACACGCATTTTAAACAGACCAATAACAAAAGAAGAAATGAAAGAAGCCATCAAAAACTACCAACCAAAAGAAGCCATGGACCGGATGGGTATACAGCGGAGTTCTACAAAACCTTTAAAGAAGAATTAATACCAATATTTTTCAAGCTATTTCAAGAAAAACAAAAAGAAGGAGCTTTTCCAAATTTATTCTATGAGGATAAATCACCCTGATCCCGAAACCAGACAAAGACACTTCAAAGAAAGAAAACTACAGACCAATATCTCTAATGAACTTCGATGCAAAACTTGTCAATAAAATCCTGGCGAATCGAATACAAAAGCATATCAAAAAAATTGTGCACCATGATCAAGTAAGATTCATCCCTGGGATGCAAGGCTTGTTCAATATACGGAAATCAATAAATGCCATTCACCACATCAATAGACATAAAGACAAGAACCATATGATCATCTCAATAGATGCAGAAAAAACATTTGACAAAGTTCAGCATCACTTTATGTTCAAAATACTAGAAAAACTAGGGATAACAGGAACTTACCTCAACATTGTAAAAGCTATATATGCTAAACCTCAGGCTAGCATCATCCTAAATGTGGAAAAACTGAAGGCATTCCCTCTAAAATCTGGAACAAAACAGGGATGCCCTCTATCACCACTTCTATTCAATTTAGTTCTTGAAATACTAGCCAGAACAATTAGACAGACAAAAAAAATTAAAGGCATAAAAATAGGAAAAGAAGTATTTAAATTATCGCTATTTGCAGATGTCATGAAAATATATTTAACAGACCCCAAAGGGTCTACAATGAAACGGCTAGAGTTAATAAATGAATTCAGCAAAGTGGCAGAATATAAAATTAACACGCATAAATGAAAGGCATTCCTGTATGTCAGCAACACAGCTTCTGAAATGGAAATGAGGAAAACCACTCCATTCACAATATCCTCAAATAAAATAAGATACTTGGGAATCAACCTAACAAAAGACGTGAAAGTTTTATATACTGAAAACTACAGAACCCTAAAGAGACAGAGAGAAGAAGATCTTAGAAGATGGAAAAACAAAAGACCCAGAATAGCAAAAGCAACTCTAAACAGAAAATATGAATCTGGAGGTATAGTGATACCAGAGTTCAAACTGTACTAAAAGCAATAGTAACAAAAACAGCGTGGTACTGGTAACAAAATAGGCAGGTGGAACAATGGTACAGAATAGAGGACACAGAAACCAATCCTCAAAATTACAACTTTCTTATATTTGAAAAGGGGGCTAAAAGCATGCAATGGAAGTAGGATAGCATCTTCAAACAATGGGGTAGGGAAAATTGGGGAAAGGTGGGACAAGGGAGAGAAGTGAACAACAGCAGATGAGGTAGAGAAAGAAGATGGGAGGGGATGGGAGGGGGTATAGTAGGGGATAGTAGGGGTTAGGAAATGTAGCAGAATACAACAGTCACTAATATGACATTATGTAAAAATGTGAATGTGTAACCGATGTGATTCTGCAACTCGTATTTGGGGAAAATTGGGAGTTCATAACCCAATTGAGTCAAATGTATGAAAGATGATATAGGATGAGCTTTGTAATGTTTTGAACAACCAATAAAAAATAAATAAATAAAGGTTTAAAGTTAAGTGGGAAGAAATCAGCTAAAAAAGAGTTGAGATGCATTCATTTTGCTAAGCAGAAACTTTGTTTTGTGTACTTGTAACTATCACAAATTTATTTTACCAGAAAACTGGCTTTTAAAAATGCACATAATTGAGATTAAAGGATAATCCACTTACCTTCAAGAAAAACTCATAGCATTTCCTATATTTTTCATATTTTATTTTTTTGTGAATATTTTGACATGGACCAGGTCTAGACTTAGGCTATTCTTCCAGAATACTACCTCATCTGACAAGTTGGTACAATGTGTTGGATTGTTCTTTTCATCTTTTATTTAATAGTTTCTAGATGATAATGTGTATTTTTCCATATGTTTGTTTGGACATACATACCCAACTATATCTTTGCATTTTCTGTTTTACTGGGGAAGAGACTCATCAAAAGCTCTTTATTATATGTATCAACAATCAAACATTTAGAGCATGCAATTATACATAATTTTGCATGAAAATATTTTTGTACCATTTTTATAAAGATTTAGAATTATTAATACTGTCCCTACTGTAATTAGTAACTCCTTACAAAAAGAATTAATCAATTGACTTTATATCAATTATGAATATGAAAATTACTAAAATAAGTATTTGGCAATTAATATGCAATTGATAGAAAGTGAAATCACAAGAAAGCCATTTAAAATGTCAGTGCATATGGTCCTTAAATAATAGGTTGTTCAAAAAAAAATTCTCTAATTCAAAAGAGTTAATATGCCATATTACAGCTAAATGTGATATAAAAACCTTAAATTATCAGTATTGATAAATAAGAATGATACCTGTTTACTTAAATATGTTTATTTGATTTTCACTGTAAGATGTTAATTCTGGAAGACTTGAGAATTAAGAAAGACTTGGTCTATATTATTTCTAACAGGCTAATCAAAGTACTTTTAAATATATATGTATATATATATATATATATATATATATATATATATGTAACACATATGCATGAATATAGATACATATGCATAATAAATGTATTGTAATATATTTATCAGGTGGTTATAATTTTTAAATTTTCTCAAGAAAAAAGAATGACTATAAAAAACAGTTTTAAATGTAAATTTCATAGCATAGTACTGTTTGTAATGCTATGAGAGAAAAATACTTATGGAGGGAAAATGAAAAAGGAAGAGAGAGAAGGGGGAAAATGAGGAAGAAAGTGAGTAAAGAAGAGGGAGAGGAGTGTTTGATGAAAAGATAAAAGTGGAGGGGCTGGGTTTGTGACTCAGTGTTAACATGCTTGTCTAGCATGTGTGAGGCAGTGGGTTATATTCTCAGCACCACATACGAATAAATAAAATGAAGGTCTATCAACAACTGAAAAAATAAAAAAAGGAGAAATATTACCAAAATTCCAAGATTTTATGAATGTTAAATACAAAAAATTATGTTGCATAGCCTTATGTAAATTCTAGACTCCCCAAAATAATCATTAAATGCTAGATTATTAGTGTTATAACTAAAAATCCATTGCTCTTTCTTCTACATTCTGTGGCATGCTAGTGCTAAAATAAATTGTATTATAACACCAAAATAAAATTCTAATATTTATACAGTAACTGACCCAGTTTAACATCAATGCAAGAAGATTCCTATGTGATATAATGTGTATTTTGACGTTCATTTTTATTCAACACTGGTACATTACTATTTCTCCAGTTAATGCACATCATAGGATGTATATTTCATCCACAATTTAGCAAATATATACACATTTGTTTTGCTTTCAATCACTTTTGCTTCAGAACACATGTATTCCTCCATGTTTCTTGACTTCTCTTTTTGTGACACTTCTTTCCAAACACATTATTTTCGATTTCCATTATCACTTTTGAAGCAAAACTGACACACCCGTCATGATAAAACATAACACCAATGCCGCAGTCTCTGGCTGGGCACAAATCACGAGTCTCCACACAGCTTGTAGATTCAAACAGCAATTCTTTATTCCCGAACTCACACCGGCCGTCTACAAACACGTTCTGGGGGAATCCACGGTCTCTTCCCAAATCTCCACTCTGCCCTAATCCACTCTCTCCCAAATCCACACTCATGGGCTTCTGTCTCTCAAAAAATACTGTCTGACCCTAAGCACTCAAGAGGAACTCAGCAGCAGGATACGCCCTATTCCAAAAGAGGAACACCCTAATCTCCTATTACTAAACCACCCTATTCTAAAGGGGAAACACCCTACTCTCCTATTATGCTAAACTGCCCTATTCTAAAGGGGGAACACCCTAAACACGGATCCTGCCCTGGTCCTTGAGCAAGGTCACCTTTCAGAAGTCCTTCCACTAGACAGCATGGGAGTAAGCTGGCAAGGAATTTGTCATACCTACTTGGCTGATGGCTCCCAGCATCTCCCCCCTTCTGATTAATTAAACAACAAGTAATGTGGCTTAAGGACCGTGCCTGGTAGGTTGTCCAGTTCAACATATGGCTCTTACCCATCATTGGAAAACTGACCTTTAGGCGTCAGCCTCCTGTCTTAGGTTGATACCAATGCAACTGGATCATACCCGTCACTGACTACCGGTCCAGCATACAGCCATACTTGTGGATAGGTCTATGCACCAGTGGGGGGGTGAGGTTCTTTGCCTCACCTCTGTTGGCCCCCAAATTTGGCCTTGGTGCCAGTGGGGGAGTGAGGTTAATGTGGCTTAAGGACCGCGCCTGGTAGGTTGTCCAATTCAACATATGGTTCTTACCCGTCATGGGAAAACTGACCTTTAGGCAACTGACCTTTAGGCGTCAGCCTCCTGTCTTAGGTTGATACCATTGCAATTGGATCATACCCGTCACTGACTGCCGGTCCAGCATATAGCCATTGGCCCCCAAATTTAGACCATCACTAGCAGAAGGGAGGAGGATACAGAAATGCCACGACACCAAGCCAATTGACAGTTCCTTTGGAAAAATTGCATCATTGGTGACACCATCAGCAAAGATCACTGGTGACACCATCAGCAAAGATATGCCAGCATTACCACAATTTGCTGCACTAAACGTAGTTACATAGTCCAGGCAAGTTCTGTAAGCAGTTCAAAGGGGAGGAATCTATCAATCTGTCCGTCTCCTCTCAAAGTCCGTTTCCTCCCAAAGTAAGTTGACTCCTTGACTGAGCATACTTGTTGAGTTATATTCATTGGGATGAAGATAGGAATTCTGGCAATGATGCTAAAAAGACATTAACCTGAAAAGAATTATTAAATATAATGAAAAGGAAAGGTGAAAGTAAACAAACAGATCTGTTAACCTACTTAAAAGACAATCCTTAACAGCTGTTTACCTGATTTAAATTAGTAAACAAGCAGATCTGTTAACCACCTTTAAAAAGAATCTTTAACAGCTGTTTACTTAATTTAAATTAAGCCATTTAAATCACGTGAATAAAAAAAAATAATAATAATTTGGATCCATTTTCTCATGAGCGCTCCTCATATATGAAATACGCACACACAGACATACAACACAAAACACAAATGTGCAAACAAACGTACAACACATAAGATAATAATAAAGGCCTTGTAGCTTTACCTAGGTGAAATCTCCATTGCAATGTTTAAAAACTCCACAGTCAAAAAATAAAACTGATCAGAAAAACATTAACCTAGGTTTGTATGAGCTCAAAAAATAAAAATAGAACCTTATGATGTGGGAAAAATGCAATAATAAAATAGATATTGAAAAAAGCATCCTGGTTAATCACAGTCGCAGATGTAAGAATGGCCAAGCTGGAGTTCTGGATATCAGCTGTTATGGATTTGAGTCAAATTATCTTCTTTTTGATCTGTAGAAATCGTTTTGGTTAGTCTTTCTGGAATCCAAATCGGCTGCTGTTCTCCCTGTGGAAACACACAAACAGAGCCCCGACTCCAGACAATCACTGGGTCTGGACCTTTCCATTGTCCTGTTAGAATATCTTTCCAAAGAACTTTAGGCTTATGCACATTTTTTGGATACATATGCCTTTCCACAGCACTAAGTCCTGATGAATCCAAATTTAAAAAGTTTAGAGTAAAAAGTGTTATTTTAAGTTTATCTTTGGGGGATATATACCCCTTTCCAATTCCCTCTTTTTGTTTTAGTAAGTACGTTTTAATAGTTTGATGAGCTCTTTCAACTATGCCTTGTCCCTGTGGATTGTATGGAATTCCTGTTATATGAGTAATACCAAATGATGAGCAAAATTGTTTAAAAGAGGTAGAGGTATAGCCAGGACCGTTATCAGTTTTTAACTGTTTAGGAACGCCCACAGTGGCAAAATTTTGTAAGCAATGAGCTATAACATCTTTAGTTTTTTCTCCGGCATGAAGGGAGCCCATCAAAAATCCGGAAGAAGTATCAATTGTAACATGTAAATATTTTAATTTTCCAAATTCTGGCAAGTGTGTGACGTCCATCTGCCAAATATGGTTAGGTATCAGTCCTCTAGGATTGACTCCAAGATTAACTTGTGGTAAAAAGGTCACACAATTTTGACATTGTTTTATTATATGTCTGGCTTGTTCCTTAGTTATTTTAAAACGCTTTTGTAAAGTATTAGCATTAACATGGAATTTTTTATGAAAATTCGTAGCTTCTTCTAGTGTAGAGAAAATATGTATGTCATGTGTAGTTTTATCTGCTAAATCATTGCCCAAACTAAGGGCTCCAGGCAATCCTGTATGTGCTCTAATATGTCCTATAAAGAATGGATCTTTTCTGTCCCAGATTAGACTTTGTATAGTGGAAAACAAAGAGAAAACAGTAGAAGAAGGGGAAATCCTACCAGCATCTTCAAGAGATACTATAGCATTAACTACATACTGACTATCAGAAAATAAATTAAATACAGAATCTTTAAACATTAAAAAAGCTTGTAATACTGCATTAAGCTCTACCTTTTGAGCTGATTGTTTGGGTACTAAAAATGTAAAAGTTTGATCAGGGGTAACTACTGCTGCTGTACCATTATTTGACCCATCAGTGAATATATTTGGAGCATTCATGATAGGGGTTTTTCTTGTCATTTTTGGAAAAACTACAGGATGCTTAGACCAAAAAGACAACAAAGGATTAGATGGTAAGTGATTATCAAATGAAACATTAGATTTACACATGATTATTGCCCAAGTATTTAACTCATTAGCTAACTCATCAATTTGATCCATAGTATATGGAGTAATAATTTTATTGGGAGAAATTCCAAACACTCCCTTCGCTGCTTTTATTCCTTTGAGTATTAATTGTCCTACAGCCTCAGGATACCTAGTAAGAATAGTGTTAGGAGAATAAGATAAATGTATCCACAATAATGGACCTTCTTGCCAAAATACTCCTGTAGGAATATTTTTTGTTGGTAGTACAATAAATAATAAAGGCAAACTTATATCAATTCTATCCAAATGTATATTTTCCATATATGTTTCAATAATTTTCAATGCCTTTCTTGCTTCAGGAGTTAACATGCGAGGTGAGTTTGGATCTGATGGACCTTTTAGAATATCAAATAAAGGTCCCAACTCTCCTGTTGGTATGCCTAAATAAGGCCTTAACCAATTTATGTCTCCCAATAACTTTTGAAAGTCGTTAAGTGACTTGAGTTGATCTACTCGTATTTGAATTTTTGGTGGACGGACCATGGTTGAGGATAATAGAACTCCTAAATAATTAATTGGAAAATTTAATTGTACTTTATCTATTGCTATCTCTAGATTATAATTTTTTAATAAGTTTGTAAGTGTGGCATAACATTCCAGCAATATGTTTTTATCTTTATGTGCCAATAATACATCATCCATATAGTGAAATATTTGTAGTTCAGGATTTTGATTTCTAAGTGGCTGGATTGCTTTATTAACATATATTTGACACATAGTTGGACTGTTAGCCATCCCTTGAGGGAGTACTTTCCATTCATATCTCTGATCAGGACCTTCATGATTTAATGCAGGGATAGTAAATGCAAAACGTGGACTATCCTCGGGATGAATTGGAATTGAAAAAAAACAATCTTTAATATCTATGGCTAAAACATGCCAGGTTTTTGGCAAAGCAGACAATTGAGGAATCCCTGATTGAGCAGGTCCCATAATAACCATCTCATTATTAATGGCTCTTAAATCTTGCAATAATCTCCATTTACCAGATTTCTTTTTAATGACAAAAATGGGAGTATTATGGGGAGATATGGAAGGTTGTATATGTCCTTCCGCTAATTGTTGTTTGACCAGATCATGGGCTACTTGTATCTTTTCTTTAGTCAGGGGCCACTGAGGAACCCACACTGGTCTTTCTGATTTCCAAGTAATTTTGATTGTCTCAGTGGCCCTTTCTGAAAATCCAACCCATGTCTGTCTGTTCCTTGATCTATTTGAATTGGTGCTGCTATACCTTGTCCTTGTTTTCCTAATCTTTTTTCTTTCCTAAAACCTTGTCTAGCCCTAGTAGTGGGGGCATTAGGATTGATGTTATTTGTTAACGTCAAACCTAATTGATCTAGGACATCTCGTCCCCATAAATTTATAGGAAGATGATCCAATACATAGGGCTGTATAGTTCCCTCACAACCTTCAGGATCCTTCCAATCTAATATCATTGCACTTCTATGGGGATTAGTAGCCACTCCTAGGCCTCGAAGCATTTGAGTGGCTCGTTGTAATGGCCAATGTTTTGGCCATTCCTTACTAGATATGATGCTAAGGTCTGCACCTGTGTCCAGTAGCCCATTAAAGTCGTGTCCTTGAATATTTAGTTTTAACATTGGGCGAGAATCTAAATTTAAAGACAACATAGCCCAATCTACACCTGTGGAGCCTAATCCCCTGGAACCTCTTTCTACACTATGACTAGGAAATTTATTAACAACTGTGCTATTCTGTCTCCAGGTGAAATTACTGATATACCTCTTGGAGAACTAGCTATAATTTTTATTTCAACTACATAATCGGGATCAATTACCCCGGGACTTATCATAAGTCCTTTTAATGTAGATGAACTACGTCCCAATAATAAGCCTACTGTCCCTTGGGGAAGAGGTCCTTTTATTCCTGTGGGAATGATTTGAATTCCCATCTCTGGAGTTAGTACTGCTCTGGCAGAGGCGCAGATGTCCAACCCTGCGCTCCCTCGGGTTTGTCTGATGAGGGATTTAATGGACAATGTGTCCTGGGCACTACTCTGATGGTGTTGCTGGGTTCCTCCACTGCCCCGTATATTTGTGGTTGTGGGCCCCGGAGCATTGGGCCCGGCTGTCCGTTTTTTGGCAACGGAGCCTGATGCCTTTCTCCACGGTATCGTGGGTAAATACCTGGTCCTTTTCCGTTTTTTGGTAAGGGAGTACCCTCTATGGTAGTTTGAGAACGGCATTCATTAGCCCAATGTCTCCCTCTACGGCATCGTGGGCAAATACCCGGTATTCTATTTCTTTGATACCTAGTTTTGTTAAATCCTCCTCCTATGGGGCAACTCCTTTTAAAATGTCCTGTTTGTTCACAATCATAGCATGTTTTTGGCCTGGTATCTAAAGCCTGTTGTACTGCAGCTGCCAAGACTTGCCCTTGTTCATTAATATCTCTACATAATTTAATATATGTGTTTAAATCTTCATGTCTCCATGGTCTAATAACCTCTCTGCAGCAACGATTTGCTTGGTCATAAGCCAGTTGTTTTATTAATGGCATTGCTTGTTCCGTATCCCCAAAAATTTTGGCAGCCGTTTGAATTAGCCTATCTACAAAGTCAGCGTAAGGTTCATTAGCTCTCTGTATTACCTTAGATAGCTGACCTTGTAAATCTCCATGTCCTTGTAAAGTCTTCCATGCCCTAACTGCGTCTGCAGCAATTTGTGCATATATAGCAGGATCATATTCAATTTGTTGCCGCTGACCCTCATAAGGTCCTTTTCCTAGCAACATTTCTAAATTTCTTTGAGGGTAACCGGCTGCTGCATTTCTCCTAGCTGTCTCTGCACAAAATTCCTCATTGGCAACCTTCCATAACAAATATTGTCCTCCATTTAGCACAGATTTACACATGCTAGCCCAATCTGCTGGCGTCATGTCCAAGTTAGTAATAGACTCGACCATGCTCACCGTGAAGGGAGCTTGGGGACCATAGGTTGTTACAGCCTCTTTTAACTGCTTCACTGTTTTAAAATCTAAAGCACGGTGAATTCGCTGCCCTCCTGCCTGTTCAAGTACAGGACATGCTAATCTTTGAGGTCCTGTCTCAGGATCCCATTTATCAACTACGGGGTTTGAGGGCCACTCAGCTGTCTCTATCGGTGGGGCTGTTGGTTGAATTAAACCCTCTTGTGATAAAACGGAGTTAGTAACAGCCTCCTGTTGTGGCCTTTTTTCTAACAACCCCTTTTCCTTTAAATTTTCTTCCTCTGTCTGACTAGCTGGAGAGACCTTCTCTTTTGCTTGATCTAAAACGTCTTTCACCATGTTCTGAACCTCTAACAATTTACTTAACATCTTTTCAGTTTGTTTTAATCTACTATAAAGATAACGCAACCCAATAAGATAACACAAAACAAAACCGAAACTGAATGAAGCAAAAACAGAATAAAAAATCGTTGTATCAATTTTCTCTTCCTCAGGGCCGACAAACTTCAAACCTTTAGTCAACCATTTTTTCCAGTTTGCCTGAGAAATTTCTAGGGATAGGCAGCTTGAAAGAAAAACAAAATAAATCAAAGAAGAACACATTGTTTTCTGAAATGGTCACCCATTCTCTCGCCTTCCCTCAGGGGCGAGCAATTTCACTTACCTCCAAGTTTCAGACGTTCCGCGTACGGGCCACCAGATGCCGCAGTCTTTGGCTGGGCACAAATCACGAGTCTCCACACAGCTTGTAGATTCAAACAGCAATTCTTTATTCCCGAACTCACACCGGCCGTCTACAAACACGTTCTGGGGGAATCCACGGTCTCTTCCCAAATCTCCACTCTGCCCTAATCCACTCTCTCCCAAATCCACACTCATGGGCTTCTGTCTCTCAAAAAATACTGTCTGACCCTAAGCACTCAAGAGGAACTCAGCAGCAGGATACGCCCTATTCCAAAAGAGGAACACCCTAATCTCCTATTACTAAACCACCCTATTCTAAAGGGGAAACACCCTACTCTCCTATTATGCTAAACTGCCCTATTCTAAAGGGGGAACACCCTAAACACGGATCCTGCCCTGGTCCTTGAGCAAGGTCACCTTTCAGAAGTCCTTCCACTAGACAGCATGGGAGTAAGCTGGCAAGGAATTTGTCATACCTACTTGGCTGATGGCTCCCAGCACACCAATATTACCATTAGATGTAAAACTGGTTTAAATGAATGATTGTACATCAATATAAGATTTCTTGTATACTTTCAGATATCAATTCAATCCATTATTCAAAGTGAAACCAGTTATATCATTTATTCACAGTATGGTCTATTCATGCATTGTCTATATATTGATAGACACATGGTACACCTCTGTGTACTCCCAACAATAATTTCTATATCTTCAAAATATTGCTCCCAGAAATGGTGGAAAAAATATGCATGTCAACTGATCTACATATACATTTTATCACAGTAATATTGTGGACACAAAATGCAAAGGTCACACTTATGACTGTCCCAAAGCCTAAATGGAAAGTGAACATGGATTACTAAAAACATCCATGTCCAGGTTGCCTAATGCTCTCAAATGTCAATCCTATTGGTGATTACATATGTGTTTCTTCCTAAGACTACATTTTCAATCTCACCCTGTTGAAACTGTCTAAACCTCTCACTCATTTTATAATTTGCCTGATTTCCTACTCTCTATTCACATCTGCTTTCCTACTTTTTTCCCCAGTTCATCATTGTGACTGACTCTTCACATGTGCTGACATTTATATTCAATCTCTAACAGAAACCCTATTGCTAAAGAATTTTTGGTCCAAATTCTATACTCAATCTTCTTTGTAATCCTACCGACTATATTCCTAATCCTAGCAAAAATCCCTTTTTTAACTGGATGCTCTCTTCTACATTCAATCATCGAAGGTACAAGGATCTATGCCATTGCATATCAATTTATCTGAGACATATGTGCAGAACATAATTCAAAGCTAAGTATCCCACTCAAAGGCCAAATTCCCTTCTAGGATTCAAATCTTACCTAGATTTACATTTCAATACTTATATTTCACCTATATTTTCATGTAAATATCGCAGGTTTCCAATAACATTGTTCATCAAGCAGAATGATTCCTAACCCATATTGAACATGTTATTAATCCTAACCATACACTGTTCCTCAATCTAACTTTACAGAAGAGCAGAGACAGAGTTGGTATTACAATACAGGAATGTATGGATCTTCCACCTGCTGAGAACCTCAAAGGTCCATGTAGAAATAATCCCTGGAGAATGTGTAGGATGCTATGAACGACCTGAGAGGGCAAAAGTCATCTTCCATGGCAAAAAAACATGGTCAGGATAAAGGGTTGTGTCTTAATCAGAATCTCTCTTCTTAATGTAGAGAAGATGGACCAAACCAAGCCTCTGTGGAGAGCTGTTCCCCAGTACCTATGGTTGATATACCATTCTAACTTATGAAAATGTCAGAGGAAGTAGGTGCAGCCTCCATCTCATGGGACCCTTGGAAGCATCTGTTAGGACAAAGTGGTTGCCAAGGCTGTGACCTCATTCAGTTCCTGAAGCAAGTGACCTACCTCACTTTCTTGGTGATGGAATCTCTGAACTTGGGATCCAGGAAACCAGGCACACAGAGCCAGTCCCAGTACCAGTCCCAGTGGTCTCACTTGTTTGGATTTACCAAGGACAGAGTCAGTCTTTCTTGGTACCTACTGATGTGAGGATGGCCAAATGCCAGAAAAGCTCTGAAGAGGGGCCTTTCCTGAGAAAGCAGAAAGTGGCTCACCAATGGATCCTCACAACTTCACAGAGTTGGCCAAAGAAAACAGATCTGAGACAAGACAGGCCATTTTGGGGTAACATAGTATGGCCCACCATTCAGAGGACACAGTGTATAGTCACAGACCTACTTGGGGAAAGGAGGTGCCTTTGTGGGTGTGGGTGTGAGTTTTTGGTTCTGTCTCATCTTCTGAGAATAGGTGGAAAAGGCGGGTTTTTTTTGGTTTGGTGTGGACTCTTTATAGTAGGTCGTTTGACAAGGTGAGTGTTTCTTTGTCTATGTATTCCACTGTGTCCATGGTTGAAGACATTAGAAAAGAGAATGCATCAAGGATGTGTCCTGTCTATTAGGAAGCTTCCCAGCATTCATCCTGCCCGATTTATTAATGGACTGTAGCTTGTCTTATAGATGTGCAACACCTACTAAATTCCTAAGTTCAGGTTTTCTTCCTAAATTCTGGCCACTCTCCAAAATAGTCTTATGGATTTGTGTCCAAGATATGTACCCCTCCAAGCTCTGTGACATGGCCATGTACTGGATAGCTGAAGGAAATGGGAGCATCTCAGAAAACACAGATATCAGTGTGACCAGTAATGTCTCAGTGGAAAAACCCTTCTTTTGGCCTTTTGCTTACCTATTGTTCTGTTGACCTGAATGTCAGGAGGTCTTTGCCTCAGTCCACCCATTTGGGAAGACTGATGAAAACTGTTTTCAAATGGAAATGCATGCACATCACCTGTCACTCTTTGTTTAATTGCTTAGGATAAGGATGTGTCTGATTCAGCCTCTTGGCCCTGTGTGATGCTGTGGCTTAGATTCTCAGCACCTCATGGATCTAAAGAAAGATTCCATGTGTGTATCCAAAACAAAAATGGTAAAAAATCACGCTGACTTTAGGAAAATAAGTGGCAAGGGAGCTCTTTTGAACACTGTCTTGGGCTGTGCCCCTCATGGAAAACTCCAGCAAGAGGTTATGATTAGTGTCTATATGGAAGAAGATGAGGGCCTTGTGGGAGTGTTTTGGTTTTAATTGTGTTTATTTGTGTGGTGGTTGGAAGTGATGACTGGGTCCACCTGGGCTTGAACTCTGGTGTGATACCCTTAGAGACTGAGGTCTAGAACTGACGTCAGAGAAGTATTGCCATGAATTGTGTTGGGGTTTTAGGAGGCCATGCATGAGAGTCGCTCTTGGAAACTGAGATCTTGGACCAGGGTAGCTTTCCACAGAACACTGGGAATCTCAGCCAGGATATCACATAATTTCATTCTGAAAGACTTGGCAGCAATAGTTGAGAGTCAAAACTCACATGGACCTCATATTGTAGACCTCAATGGGCCTGGCTTCATGTGACTTTTTGGTCACTCTTTGGGAAGACTTTCCTCTGAGAGTTCTCCAGAACTTTCATTGAAATAAACTTCCTCAACATTTAATGGTTCCTGAATAAATTTAAACCCACAGTGCCTCCAACTTCATCCTTTAAAAATGGCTAGATAAGTACCATGACATTTTTTAAATTCCCATGACCAGATGGCACTGGAGTAACTTTGGATCTTATGCTGTTGATCATGAGTGTACAAGACAGTGCCTTGATTGACTTGGTTTCATGAGAATGGTGTAGAACAGAGATGCCAGTAATTTGGAGACTGCTGAGTTGGGGCCTAGAGCAGTGATGTGCAGGTGTGTGATAAAACATCTGTGTTTGGGCCATGTGGATCTGCCATTGGCTTCCAAATGGCTTGTGACTGACATGCTGCAGCCAGCAGACCCTTATATGTAAAGGCATCTTGTTATATGGAGATTTTTCAGGGCAATGTTCAGAATCAAGTTGCTATGGTCAAGGGGGCAAGCATGTGCGATAGAAGCCTGGTTGGTGCATTTATATGCAGACCCTGACACACCACATGTGACAGAAATCCCTCCAGCACTGTGCCCCAGTTGAAATCCTTGTATTTCAAGAAGCAAATACCAAACTCCAAGTGCAGCAGCAAGAAACACCACGAAAACTGGAGGATTACCAACTGGGTTCACAGTCCAAACAGGGAGACACTTAGCCCCAAGTTGCCACAGTTTACCTACAAAGAGAGAATTCAGAACTGCTGCCACATGTTCATTAGGAAAATAAAAAACAACATCCTCCAGGTCACATAGATGAAGACCCAGCTTTGATGGTCTCACTACAAAGAAAGCTAAAGCTTCTGACAACAACGTATATTTCAAGTGCCCAACCTCAGAGGCAGTTTCTCAAGAAGTCTTTAGGCAAGCAGAGCTCCATGTTTCTGGAGTGTTTACCCTTTCCCTTACTTTTGGAAACTCCTATACCACCTTCAAGGTTGTGAACTCCTGAGCATTTTCCATTCCAGATATGTATTAACAGATTTTCTAATTCTTCTCCTCTAATTGTGTCTTACTTGGGGCGAAGGTAATGTCAAGGCATTTTTCTGGATGAGAGTAGAAAGATTTTTGTTTAGCATATGTTTGCATACACATTGGATTCATTTTCCTATTTTCCATTTGAAATACTGAATCCCTGACACTAACCCATACTGTACTAGAATCTGACTACTAATCCTAATATGATGGAGAAAAAGAATCCTAACAGAAAAGAAATAGAAGCTGTTCAGAGAAGGCATGGTATATGTTTGGACTTGCCTTTTGCAAGTAGGTGTTATAATTCTAGTCAATTTTTAATTGAAATAGTCCTCCATGTGTTTTTAAAGTTAACAAATATGTGAATTCCTGTCTCCCTTTCTCTGTATCCTATTCAGCACATCTATTTTATATGCACATAAAGAATCCTACCTTTTATCACGTGTATATTTTTGTGCGGTAGCTGATTTGGCAGATACAAATTTTGAGAAGAGATCACTCCTCCTAGATGCTGTTGGAACTGAAAATTGAACCTATGGGTGAGCTTCCTAGGAGAACAACATTATACATAAATCCCTGTTAAGTAAATTGAATATTTTTAGATCTGTGAATGATGTATATTTCATGGTGAATTTCGATTGGCATATATGTGGCTACATTTTAAAATTTGTGTGTGTGTGTGTGTGTGTGTGTGTGTATACACACATACACACTCTCCAGATTTTTCAAATTATGAAATATATGTGTCTTATTTACACTCCCTAAATTCATTCATGTTCAAGTATGTGGATTTATAATCAACTTTTCACAAGATTATTTTCAGAAATATTCATCCACCTGAAATTCATATTTGTTTTCTATTACTGAAAACTAACTTCAGTGAATGGTGCATACGTATCCTGTTGATAGTCACAGCCGAAGGGGCCACAGCAAACTTCCAGGTGCCAGCAAACTTTCAGCTGCAGGCTGATGATTGGCTCACAGCGGCCTTAGCAACTTCTAGCTCATTGTCTCCTCTGTGGTGATGCTCATTGGAGATGCTCATTGAGATGTTTCCCCGCCTTTCAGACTTCCAGCTTATGATTGGCTCACAGCAGCCCCAGCAACATCTAGCTGATTGGCTCCTCTGCGGTGATGCTTATTGGGCTGTTTCCCTGCCCATTCAGACCATGGAGCTGCTCATTGGGGGACTTTTTTGGCTCTGCCCACGTGACCCAGCCAATCTGCCTCAAGAGCAGGAGGATTGTGAGAAGTGGATAGAGGCTTGTGTGGGAGGGAGAGGCTTTTGGGAAGCTGGTGTTGGGAGTTGGGGTTCTGAGGATTTTTCCTGAGAGGCTGTTTTGCTTGGCGTGTGTGGTTCTAAAAATAAAGTTAGTTTCTTTTGACAAGTGGATTCTGATTGTGCCCAGCCAGACAGCGGCATTTGGTGGCTCATATGGGGAGCGACTGAGGGTAACTGATAAGGTAAACTGTTCGCTCTTGAGGGCAGGGCGAGAGGATGGGTAGCCATTTTATGATTCCTCTTTTGTTTTAAGTTGCCTGTCCCTGGAGATGAGTGAGATGGAAGAAAAACTGCTCACATCTGAGGAAAAACTATTTGTGTCTGAGGAACAGATAGGGAGAAAGGCTATAATAATTTTTTGTTGTTCCATTTTTATTTCGTTCTATCTCTTTTTTTGTTTGGTGTTATCTTGTTGGTTTGTATTATAGTAGAAATATGGGATCAAAAATTAGTAAAAAACAAACCAAAAAAGTGTTAAGTAAATTGTTAGAGGAAGGAGGCATCCCAGTAAAATCAAGAGCAGTCATGGCAATTGTTGATACAATACAAAAATGTAGACCATGGCTTTTTAAGGAGGAGTTGTTAAATATATCACAATGGAACCATCATGGTGCAGATTTAAAAAGAATAGAAAAGAAAAGCCCATGGATTCTGCCAGTTGGCACATTGCCATTGTGGACATTCATATCTTGTTTGCTTAGTTCAAAGCCTTCAGTTCAGTCAATGGTAGAGGAAGAAGAAGACATATTGATTCAAGTAAAACAGAAGGTGTCTCAAGTTAGTCAGACAGAAGAAAAAATTCAAGTAAAAGAGAAGGTCTCTCGAGATAGTCAGATAGAGGAAACTATTCAAGTAAAAGAGAACGTCTCTCGAACTAGTCAGACAGAGGAAAAAATTCAAGTAAAAGAGAAGGCCTCTAAAGCTAGTTAGAGAAAGAAAGTGTAAAACAATAAAAAACATCAGGGGAAGTTTACAACAGGAGACTGCTACTAACACCTTTCTATCACCAGATGACATAAGTGTCCAACTAACAAGGCCACTTTCTTATGCTGGGAGGCCCCAAACTCCCGCAGTTGATAGTTAGGATCCTGAGACAAGATCTCAAATATTAACATGCCCTGTATTTGAGGGAGGAGGGCAGCGTGTTTACCATGCTTTAAATTTCAAAACAGTGAAGCAGCTAAAAGAGGCTGTAACAACCTATCGTCCTCAAGCACCCTTCAATGTAATCATGGTTGAATCCATTAACAACTTGAACATGAAGCCAGTGGATTGGGCTAATATGTGTAATGTTGTGCTAAATGGAGGACAATGCATGTTATGGAAGGTTGCCAATGAGGAATGTTGAAAGGAGACAGCTAGGCGAAATGCAGGAGCTGGTTATCCTCAGAGAAATCTAGATATGTTGTTAGGAAAGGGACCTTATGAAGATCAGCAGCAGCAAATTGCATATGATCATGGTGTATGTGCACAAATTGGTGTAGATGCAATTAAGGCATGGAAGACTTTACAAGAACATGGAGGTTTACAAGGTCAATTATCTAAGGTAATACAAGGAGCTAATGAACCTTATGCTGAATTTGTAGATAGGCTTATTCAAAGAGCTACCAGAGTTTTTGGGAATACAGAACAAGCAATGCCATTACTAAAACAACTGGCTTATGAGCAAGCGAATTGTTGTTGCAGAGATATCATTAGACCATGGAAAAATGAAGATTTAAACACATTGATTTAATTATGTAGAGACATTAATGAACAAGAGCAAGTCATGGCAGCTGCAGTAAAACAGGCTTTAGTTGCCAGATACATTAATGAACAAGGGCAAATTGTGGCAGCTACAGTAAAACAGGCTTTAGATGCCAGACCAAGAACATGCTACCAATGTGAAGAAACAGGACATTTTAAAAGGAATTGGCCCATAGAAGGAGGGTTTAACAATATTAGGTATCAAAGAAGTAGAATACCAGGTATTTGGCCACAATGCCATAGAGGGAGACATTGGGCTAATGAGTGCTGTTCTCAAACCACCATAGAGGGTACTCAATTATCAAAAAATGAACAAGGACCAGGTGTTTATCCACGATATCATGGAGAAAGGCATTGGGCTCAATTGCCAAATAAATGGACAGGGGGTTCCAATGCTCCGGGGCCCCAAACCACAAATATACAGAGCACTGGAGGAACCCAGCAACCCCATCAGGGTAGTGCCCAGGACACATTGTCCATCAGATCCCTCATCAGACAAACCAGAGGGAGCACAGTATTGGACATCTGCGCCTCTGCCAGATCAGTACTAACTCCAGAGATGGGAGTTCAAATCATTCCCAGAGGGGTAAAAGGACCTCTTCCCAAAGGAACCATGGGCTTATTATTGGGATGCAGCTCTTCTACTCTAAAAGAACTTATGATAAGTCCTGGGGTGATTGATCCCGATTATGAAGGTGAAATAAAAATTATAGCCAGTTCTCCAAAGGACATATCAGTAATTTCACAAGGAGATAGAATAGCACAGTTACTAATAATACCTAGCCTATATGATAAATTTTCCAGTCGTACTGTAGAAAGATGTTCCAAGGGATTAGGCTCCACAGGTGTAGATTTGGCTATGCTTTCTTTAAATTTAGATTCTCGCCCCATGCTAAAACTAAATATTCAAGGGCATGAATTGAATGGGCTACTGGATACAGGTGCAGACATTAGCATCATCTCTTGTCAAGAATGGCAAAAACATTGGCCATTACAACAAGCCACTCAAACGCTTCGAGGCCTATAAGTGGCGACTAATCCCCATAGAAGTAAAATGGTATTAGATAGGAAGGATCCTAAAGGATGTGAAGGAACTATACAGCCATATGTATTGGATCATCTTCCCATAAATTTATGGGGACGAGATGTCCTAGATCAATTAGGTTTGACATTAACAAATAACATCAACAAAAATGCAGCCACTATTATGACTAGACAAGGTTTTAGGAAAGAAAAAAAGATTACAAAAACAAGAATAAGTCATAGCAGCACCAATACAAATAGATCAAGGAACAGAGAGACATGGGTTGGATTTTCAGAAAGGGCCACTGAGACAATAAAAATTACCTGAAAATCAGAAAGACAGTATGGGTTCCTCAGTGGCCCCTGACTGAAGAAAAGATACAAGCAGTCCATGACCTGGTAAAACAACAATTAGCAGAAGGACATATACAACCGACTGTATATCCCCAAAATACTCCCATTTATGTCATCAAAAAGAAATCTGGTAAATGGAGACTATTGCAAGATTTTAGAGCCATTAATAATGAGATGGTTATTATGGGACCTGCTCAATCAGGGATTCCTCAATTGTCTGCTTTGCCAATAACCTGGTATGTTTTAGTTATAGATATTAAATATTTTTTTTTTCAATTATAATTCATCCTAAGGATAGTCCAGGTTTTGCTTTTACTATCCCTGCACTGATTCATGAAGGTCCTGATCAGAGATATGAATGGAAAGTACTCCCTCAAGGGATGGCTAACAGCCCAACTATGTGTCATATTTATGTTAACAAAGTAATCCAGCCACTTAGAAATCAAAATTCTGAACACAAATATTTCACTATATGGATGATGTATTATTAGGACACAAAGCTAAAAACACATTGCTAGAAAGTTATGCCACACTTACAAACTTATTAAAAATTATAATGTAGAGATAGCAATAGATAAAGTACAATTAAATTTTCCAATTAATTATTTAGGAGTTCTGTTATCCTCAACCATGGTCAGTCCACCAAAAATTCAAATACGAGTAGATCAACTCAAATCACATAACGACTTTCAAAAGTTATTAGGAGACATAAATTGGATAAGGCCTTATCTAGGTATACCAACAGGAGAGTTGGGACCTTTATTTGATATCCTAAAAGGTCTATCAGATAAAAATTCACCCCGCATGTTAACACCTGAAGCAAGAAAGGCATTAAAAATCAATGAAACATATATGGAAAATATGCATTTGGATAGAATTGATATAAGTTTGCCTTTATTATTTATTGTACTACCAACAAAAAATATTCCTACAGGAGTATTTTGGCAAGAAGGTCCATTATTATGGATACATTTATCTTATTCTCCTTACACTATTCTTACTAGGTATCCTGAGGCTTTAGAATAATTAATACTCAAAGGAATTAAAGCAGCAAAGGGAGTGTTTGGAATTTCTTCCAATAAAATTTTTACTCCATATACTCTGAATCAAATTGATGAGTTAGCTAATGAGTTAAATACTTGGGCAATAATCATGGTCCAATCTAATGTTTCATTTGATAACCACTTACCATCTAACCCTTTATTGTCTTTTTGGTCATCGCATCCTGTAATTTTTCCGAAATTGAGAAGAAAAACACTTATCATGAATGCTTCAAATATATTCACTGATGTATCAAATAATGGTACAGCAGCAATAGTTATACCTGATAAAACTTATAAATTTTTAGTACCCAAACAATCAGCTCAAAAGGTAGAGCTTAATGCAGTATTACAAGCTTTTGAGATATTTAAATATTCTGTATTTAATTTATTTTCCGATAGTCAGTATATAGTTAATGCTATAGTATCCCTTGAAGTTGCTGGTAAGATTTCTCCTTTCTCTACTGTTTTCTCTTTACTTTCCAATATAAAAAGTCTAATCTGGGACAGAAAAGATCTATTCTTTATAAGACATATCAGGGCACATCAAAAAGAAGATGATTTGACTCAAGGCCTTATCAGCTGATATCCAAAATTCCAGTTTGACTATCCTTACATCTGAGATAGAACCAGGATGCTTTTTTCATTATCTATTTTATTATTGCCCTTTCCCAAATTCTATTTTGTTTTTTGAGCTCATACAGACCTAGTTTAATGTTTTGCTGATCAGTTCTATTTTTTGACAAAAGAGTTTTTGAACATTGCAATGGAGATTTCACGTGTAAAAAGTTATAAGGCCTTTACTATTAGGTTATGTGTTGTATGTATTATATTATGTGTGCACACTTGTGTTTTGTGTTATATGTTTGAATGTTCGTATGTCCATATATGATATATGATGAGCACTCATAAAAAAAATGGATCCAAATATTTTTTTTATTCACATTATTTAAATGGTTTAATTTAAATTGGGTAAAGAGCTGTTGAGGTTTGTTTTAAAATTTGAAAAAAAGGAGGTTAACAGATCTGTTTCCTTTCTTTCACCTTTCCTTTTCATTATATTTAATAATTATCTTCAAGACAATGTAAATAGTTAAGAAAATTGTTTTCTTTCAGTGCCTTCTGGAATGTTACATAATTTTTCTTTAGCCATTATTGCCAGAATTCCTATCTTCATCCCAGTGCTGGTGAAATCAAAGATAAAACCAATCTACAGCTTCTGCAATAGCCATCACTGAAATGCTTGCAGAACTTGCCTAGACACATTGAGAACTCTCCTGTATGCATTGTAAACTACCTGTTTGTGCAGCGACTTGTGGTAGTGTTCGGGTATATTTGCTGATGATGTCATCGGTGGTACAATTTTTCCAAAAGGAGCCGTCAATTGGCTTGGTGTATCTTCCTCTCTTCTGTGTGTCATTATAGTCCAGCTAATGTTTGGGGGCCATTAGAGGAGAGGCAAAGAACCTCACCACCCCCCGGTGGTACAAAGACCTCTCCACAGGTGTTGCTGTAAACTGGACCGGTAGTCAGTGATGGGTAAGATCCAATTGCAATGGTACCAACTTAACGGGTAAGGACCATATGTACTATTGGACAACCTAAGGCAGGCACTGTCCCTAAGCCACATGTGTGTTGTTTAAACAGAGAGGGGGAGATGTTGAGAGCCACATCCGAAGGGGCCCCAGCAAAATTCCAGAAGCCAGCAAACTTCCAGCTGCTGGCTGATGATTGGCTCACAGCAACATCTAGCTGATTGGCTCCTCTGCGGTGATGCTCATTGGGCTGTTTCCCTGCCCTTTCAGACCACGGAGTTGCTCATTAGGGGACTTATTTGGCTTTGCCCACATGACCTAGCCAATCGGCCTCAAGAGCAGGAGGATTGTGGGAGGTGGAGAGATGCTTGTGTGGGAGGAAGAGGCTTTTGGGAAGCCAGTGGTGGCAGTTGGGGCTCTGAGGGTTTTTTTCTGAGAGGCTGTTTTGTTTGGCGTGTGTGGTTTTAAAAATAAAGTTAGTTTCTTTTGACAAGTGGCTCCTGATTGTGCCCAGCAAGACTGCGGCATTATCCTAATATTTCTACAGTAACTGCCCCAGTTTAACAGCAATGCAAGTAGACTCTTATGGGACATGATTTGTATTTTGATGTTCATTTTTATTCAACACTGGTACATTACTATTTCTTCAGTTTATGCACATCAGAGGGTATATATTTCTTGCACAAGTTGGCAAATTTATAGGCATTTGTTTCACTTTCAATCACTTCCTGCTTCAGAACACATGCATTACTCCAGGTTTCTTAACTGGTCTATTCGTGAGACTTCTTTCCAAACATATTATTTCCGAATTTCTTTATAATTGTTTAAGCAAAACTCACACACCCTTCATGATAAACCATAACTATCATTTCACAATTAGATGTATAACTGTTTGGAATGAATGATTGTATATCAATATAAGATTTCTTATATATTTTCTGATATCAATTCAATCCATGATTTAAAGTGGAACCAGTTATATTATTTATTCACAGTATGGTCTATTCATGCATTATCTATATTCATAGACACAGGGTACACCTCTTTGTACCCCCAATACTAATTTATACGTTTTCAAAATATTGCTCCCAGTAATAGAGGAAGAAATACTCATGTCACCTGATCTAAATATGCATGTTATCACAGTAATATTCTGGAGGCAAAATGCAAATTTCACACGTGTGATTGTACCAAAGCCTAAATGGACACTGAACATGGATTACTAAAAACATCCATGTCCAGCTTGCATAACGCTATCAAATGTCAATCCTATCGGTGACTACATATTTGTTTCTTCCTAATATATTCAACCTCAAAACTGTTGAAAATGTCTAATGCTATCACTCACCCTGTACTTTGCCTGTTTTCCTAATGTCTCTATTGATATCGGCTTTCCTACATATTTTCCCCAGTTCATCATTGTGACTGACCCTTCACATGTGCTGACATTGATATTCACTCTCTAACCAAAACCCAATTGCTAAAGAACTTTTGGTACAAATACTAAATTCACCCTTGTTCCAAAATCTACCGACTATCTTCCTGATCCTATTGATTATCCCTGTTTGAGTGGATGTTCTCCTCTACATTCAATCATCCAAGGTACAAGTCCTATGGCATTGTATATCGACTTATCTGAGACATGTGTGCAGAATGTAATTTAAAGCTATGTATCGCAATCAATTGCTCAATGCACTTCTGAGCTTCAAATCTCACCTAGATTTCTGTTTACATACTTATATTTCACCTCTGTATTCCTATAAATATTGCAGGTTCCCAATACCATTATTCATCCCACAGAATGATTCCTAAACCAAATCGATCCTGTTATTATCCCTAACCATACACTGTTGCCTCAATCTAACATTACAAAAGAGCAGGGACAGAGTTCATCTTACAATACAGGAATGTAGGGGATCTTACACCTGCTGAGAACCTCAAATTTCTATGCAGAAATGATCCCTGGAGAAGATGTAGGCAGCTATGAAGGACCTGAGAGAGCAAAAGCCATCTTCCATGGCAAACACCTTGTGATAACGAAGGGATGTGTATGAATCAGCCTCTCTTTTCTTAATGTAGAGAAGATGGACCAAACCAGACCTGCGTGGAGAGGTGTTCCCGGGTGGCCATTGTTGATATACCATTCAAACTTGTCAAAGTGTCACAGGAAGTAGGGGCAGCCTCCATCTCATGAGACCCATGAAAGCAACTGTTAGGACAAAGTGGTTGCCAAGGCAGTGATCTCATTCAGTTCCTGAAGGAGGTGACCTACCTAACTTCGTTGGTGATGTAACTCTCTGAAATTGGGATCCAAGAAGCCAGGCACCCAGAGCCAGTCCCAGTCCCAGTCCCAGTGGTCGAACTTGTTTGGATTTACCAAGGACAGAGTCAGTCTTTCTTGGTACCTAATGATATGAGGATGGCCAAATGCCAGTAGAGCTCAGAAAAGGGGCCTTTCCCTAGATAGCAGGTATTGGCTCAATGCTGCCTGCTGACAACTTCGTAGAGTGGGCCAAGAAGAACAGATCTGAGACAGGCCAGGCCATTTTGGGGCAACATAGTATGGCCCACCAGTCAGAGGACACTCCAGATAGTCACAGACCTACTTGGGGGAAGGAGGTGCTTTTGTGGATGTGGATGTGAGTTTGTGGTTTTGTCTCATGTTCTGAAAATAGGTAGGAATGGTGGTTTGTATGGTTTGGAGTTGACTGTTTCTAGGAAGTCGTTTGGCAAGGCGAGTGTTTCTATGTCTGTGTATCCACTGTGTTCGTGGTTGTAGTCTTTAGAAAAGAGAATGCATCAATGGAGGTTTCCTGTCTAGTTGGAAGCTTCCCAGCATTCATCCTGCCCACTTTATAAATGGACTGTGGCTTGCCTTATGGATGGGCAACACCTACTATCTTCCTAAGGTCCTCTACACATCTTGATTTCTGGCCTCTCTCCAGAATAGGCTCATGGTTTTGTGGCCAAGATATGTACCACCTCCAAAATCTGTTACATGGCCATGTAATGGATAGCTGAAGGGAATGGGAACATCTCAGAAAACTCAGATATCAGTGTAACCAGTAAAGTCTCAGTTTAAAAACCTTGCTTTGGCCCATTTGCTTACCTATGGTTATGTTGCCCTGAATGTCAGGAAGGTATTTGCCTCAGGCCACCCCTTTCTGAAGCCTGAAGAAAACATTTTTCAAATGGAAATGAATGGGCATCACCTGTGGATCTTTGCTTAATTGCTTTGGAAAGAGATGTGTCTGAATCAGCCTCTTGGCCCTGTGTGAGGTTGGGGCTTTGATTCTCAGAAGGTGATAGATCTAAAGAAAGATCCCATGTGTGCTTGGGTTTTCTATTGCCTCCAACTCACATAAAGGATTTATACCTGACAATCAGTAGGATTAAATTGGAGAATCAGAACAGTATTAACGGCAGGCCTATTTGATCACTCCTGGTTCACAGGAAGGGTGTCTATGTCACCCTGACTTTAGGCAAATGAGGGGCAAGGGAGTTTATTTTGGAAACTGTCTTGGGCTTCGCCCCTCATGGAAAATTCCATCCAGAGGTTACGATGAGTGTCTATATGGAAGATGATGAGGGCCATGTGGCAGTGTTTTGGTTTTAATTGTGGTCATTTGTGTGCTGGTTGGAAGAGATGACTGGGTACACCTGGACCTGAACTCTGGTGTGATTCCCCTTAGAGACTGAGTTCTGGAACTGACTTCAGGGAAGTATTGCCATTAATTTTGGTGGGATTTTAGGAGGCCACACATGAGAGTCGCCCTTGGAAACTGAGATCTAGTCTCAGGGTGTCTTTCCACAGTGCACTGGGAATCTCCACCAGGATATAAGACGATTTTATTCTGAAAGACTTGGCAACCATAGTAAAGAGTCAAAACACATATTGAACTCACATTGAGTAGACATCAATGGGTCAGGCTTCATGTGACATTTTGGCCACTCGTTGGGAAGCGTTGCCTTTTAGAGTTCTCCAGAGCTTTCATCCTCACCATTTAATGGTTCCTGAATGAATTGAAAAACCAGTGCATCCAACTTGATACTTGAAAAATGGCTAGATAAATACCATGAAATTTTTTAAATTCCCATGACCAGGTGGCACTGGAGAACCTTTGGATGTCCTGTTGCTGATAATGAGTGTACCAGACAGTGCCTTGAATCACTGGGTTTCATGAAAATGGTGTAGAACAGAGATGTCAGTAAGTTGGAATTTGCTGAGTAGTGGGCCTAGAACAGTGGTGGGCAGGTGTGTGATTAAACATCTGTGTTGGTGTCATGTGGATTGGCCATTGGCTTCCAAATGGCTTTTGACTGACATGGTGCAGCCAGCAGACCCTTGCATGTAAAGGCATCTTGTTATATGGAGAGGTTTCAGGGCAATGTTCAGAATCAAGTTGCTAGGGACAAGGGGGAAGTCTATGTTGGATATAAGACTGGTTGGTGCATTCTCCTGGCAGACCCTGACCCACCACACATGACAGAACTCCCTCCAGCACTGTGTCCCAGTTGAACTACTTGTATTTCGTGAAGCAAACACCAAACTCCCATTGCAGCAGCTAGAAAGACCATGAAAAATGGAGGATGACCACATGGCTTCAGAGTCCACACAGGAAGACACTTAGCCCCCATTGGCCACAGTTTACATACAAAGAGAGAATTCTGCACTACTGCCTCATGTTCATTAAAGAATAAGAAAACATGTGCTCCAGGTTACATAGATGCAGACCCAGCTTTGATGGTCTCACTGCAAAGGAAGCTAAAGCTCCTGACTACAACATATATTTCCAGTGCCCAAACTCAGAGGCAGTTTCTCATAAGTCTTCCGGTCAGCAGAGCACCATGTTTGTGAAGTGTTTACCCTGTCCCTTACTTTTGGAAACTCTTCTACCACCCCCAAAGTTGTGAACTCCTGAGCATATTCCATTCCAGATAAGTATTCATAGATTTTCTAACTCTTCTCCTCTAATTGTGTCTAACTTGGGGCGAAGGTAATGTCAAGGCATTGTTCTTGATGAGAGTGGGATGATTATTTTTAGCACATATTTGCATAAACATTGGATTCATTTTCCTAATTATCATTCGAAATACTGAATCACTCACACTAACCCATACCCTACTCGACTCTATATTCTGACTCCTAATCCTAATATAATGGAGAAAAATAACCCAAAATGAATAGACATACAAGCATTTCAGAGGAGGCATGGTGTATAATTGGACTTGCCTTTTGCATTATGTAGAATTGAAGTTATAAATCTAGTCAATTTTTTGTTGAAATAGTTCTCCATGTGTTTTTTTAACTTTTGTTGTTTGTTGTTCAAAACATTATATAGTTCTTGATATATCATATTTCACACTTTGATTCAAGTGAGTTATGAACTCCCATTTTTATCCCGTATATAGTTTGCAAAATCATATCAGTTACGCATCCATTGATTTACATATTGCCATACTAGTGTCTGTTGTATTTTGCTGCCTTTCCTATCCTCTACTATCCCCACTCCCCTCCCCTCCCCTCCCATCTTCTCTCTCTACCCCCTATACTGTAATTTATTTTTCCCCCTTGTATTTTTCCCTTTCCCCTCACTTCCTCTTGTCCGTAATTTTGTATAACCCTGAGGGTTTTCTTCCATTTCCATGTAATTTCCCTTCTCTCTCCCTTTCCCACCTACCTCTCATCCCAGTTTAATGTTAATCTTCTTCTCATGCTCTTTATCCCTACTCTGTTCTTAGTTACTCTCCTTATATCAAAGAAGACATTTGGCATTTGATTTTTAGGGATTGGCTTCCTTCACTTAGCATAATCTGCTCTAATGCCATTCATTTCCCTGCAAATTCTATGATTTTGTCATTTTCTAATGCTGAGTAAAACTCCATTGTGGCCTCTGGCGTGCGCCCAGGTTTCCGTTCCTGTCTTCCTGTTTGTTAATTTCTGGCCTATTTATTGTTGTGACCAGGACCTTAGTCAATGCCTTAGTCTGTCTTTTGCATCTCTCATCTTCCCTTTGCTCCCTTTCTTTCTCTTTGTTTCTCTCATATAGTATTCTTTCTCGGCTTCTCTGACTAAATCTCCCAAAGTCATATCTTGTGTTCCCTCTAAGAGTTGTAACTTTCTTTTAATATCCAGGGCAGCTTGCCCAATGAAGGCCATCATGACAGATGCCTTTTGATCCTCTGCCTGAGGATCAATAGGGGCTCGAGCCTTTGACTGAGGGGGAAACCTGTCCTCAGGGAAGACTTAAAAAAGCGGAGCTTGCGATTGCCTCAGCAGACACCACTGAAAGACAGATCCAGGAGGAGAGTGGGGATGACACATGGTGAGTGACCCACCATGGGACAAGCAGTTTCGTCACATGATTTGTTTTTGTCAGGCCTCAAGGAGGCCCTCAAGACATAGGGGGCACATGTTAAGAAAAAGGACTTAAAATTATTCTTTTCATACTTAGGAGAATTGTGTCCATGGTTTCCCCCTGAAGGGTCCATTGATGGTAGAAAATGGCTTAGAGTAGGAGACTGTTTAAACCATTTTTTTTGTTGTTGTTGAAGAAAAAGTCCTAGAACAAAGGTATATTAGACCTTTTGTAGACATTAATATTTTATAAGATTTTTAAACACCTAGAAAAATTTGTAAGTTTAAATTTAAAGACATTTATATTTATCTGTTTATCCAATTTAAATTGAACCATTTAAATCACATGAATTAAAGATCTTTGGATCCACTTTGAAATAGTAAGCTTGCCTTAATTTGATTTTAATTGGAGTCAGTGGTCTTTTCTTGCATCCTGGTGTAATATTTTGTAGTTTCCCATCGAGATGACCCTGCCTCAATAGATCACAAGACCAGACTACTGGAAATTCTGAAGCTGGCCTTCCCTCCAGGGCTCCGGCATGGAGAGGCAATTTCCAACGCCTTGGTGTGAGATTTTGGTCCAGGGAGCACTGCAGTGAACCACCGCCCTAAAACTTTTAGCAAGCACATGGTGGAGGAGGCCTCCATAGGTAAGTGGCGCCTATATAACATCTGATATCCGGTTAAGGGAGATCTCTTCTGATGACAGAGTGGTGTCCTGGGGAGACACACATATACTCCTGTCTGGTACAGTAACGAGAATCATTCTGTCCTCTGTTATGTTCTGGAGGGAATTCCTCTGAAAGCATAGAGAGGTGCCAATGGGCACGCAGGAGCTCCTATCCCAGAGCTTTAGCAAGACGTTGCATAGTTCCTCTGTTTTTCTGTTTCTGCGCTGGTTTTCTGTTTTTTTGTGTGTTTTGTTCTGTGTTTCATATGTTTTTTTTTTTTTTGGTTTGTTTTAGTGTGTTCTGTTGTGTGATTTCTGTGGTAAAACTTAACTGAAAATGGGTAATAAAGCAAGTAAACTGACACCCATTTGGACTGTGTTTTAAAGAACTGTGATGAACTTTAATACCCTTTGTTAAGCAGGATGAGAGAAGCCCCTAGCTGGCTGCCTGGAGCACACCCACTGCAGAGGGCAATGCCTGCTGGGGACCTAAGAACTGAGTATCTCCCAGGTTAACACGTGAAACTCCTTAAAACCCCTTGTCCCTTCAGATCGATAGAATCACAACCATTGGGCAGAGACCCCTGTTTTTCTCCTTTGTTAGCAAAGCAGTAAATCTCCCTTTTTCTTTTTCTCAAACCCTGTCCTCATTATTAAATTGGTATTAATTGGCTTCAAAATCAGGAACCAAACTTTAAGTTACAATTTTTGGTACCCCCCACACCCCGGAACTCTTTGAGAGCTGACTACTGAAATGTTAGGAGACGGAGCGTGCTTGGGGTGGAACCGAACAAGAGGAGCTAATCCTGTAAGTGAAAGGAGGGACTGAGGGACTTCCAGCAGCTGCCCAAGCCCTGTTGCTTCAGAGAATTACCTACTTCCTTCCCTGCACTGTAAGGATTTTGCCATCTCTGTTTTCTTAAAAAAGAGAAAAAGAAAAAGGGGACACTAAATACAGTAAAGTCACCATGGAGACCCTTGATTTTACATTTCAGGTTGTCCCTCTGTGAAAACATCTGGTTCCCTTGTGGGAAAATCTATGGTGCCACTGGTGTAGGAGATTTTTCTCTTATCTGCTCTGGTTTAAAGGCTTCTGTCTGTAAGCCATAGTCTGGAGCTCCTTTCAGTCTGTCTTGTGTCTTTGTTTCTGGCCCTTTAAGACATGTGCAATAATGTGTTGATATTATAAATCATTTCTTGGGAATGATCTTAGCTGAATGTGTATCTAAATGATGATGTTTTATTGTAACAATCTGGCATCTGAATGGGTTTTTGAAGCATTGCACAATCTTGCAGTTAAAAGTCGGGTTTAGGAAATTGTTTAGTTTATGATTTCAGATAATTCATGCCAGATAACTTAAATACATAGGATGGAAAACTAGAGAACTCTACTTCCAAGTTGGCAAGTAACTTCCCAATCATTCAGGCTTTTTTTTCACCAATTTTTAATTGGGTAGCCTGGGAAAATGTCACTTTGTCTACCAGTGCATTAATTTGGACAAGGATAGTAAATCATAGTATGGTATCTGTTGACAAAACAAGATATAAAGATGTAAAATTTTGTAAACTGTGTCTTAAACTTGTATCATAAAATTTTGTGAATTTTGTCTTAAAAATGTATTATAATTTTCAACATCTGAACCTGAAAATTATGGTTGAAATGCCTTAGGCCTGAGGTGTCTGCTCAGAATAGCAGCTTTTTCCTGCTCCTTCCAGACCTCAGCCAGGACTTATGTTGAATGGCAAATGAAAGAGGCCTGCAAGCTCAGTAGGAGAGTGATCTGAGGCCTAAAAAAAATTAAATTGTATGGTATTTACTAATTAATGGCCAGTCAATTTTTCTAGGACTCTTATTTTTTCCTTAGATTTTTTCTTTTTTTTTTTTTTTTTGAGCTCATGATTTTGATCCTAAAGACCTAGGATGATGTTTTTCTGACCAGTTCTATCTTTGACTAACTGTGTAGTTTTTGAAACATTGCAATGGATATTTCACCTGGAAAAGCTACAAGGCCTTTACTATTATTATGTGTGCACAATTTTGTTATGTGTTGTATGTCTATATATTCATATGTCCGTATATCATATATATGATACACAAATTAACATTTATAAAGACCACTCATTAAAACAAAAACGCTCATAAAAACAAATTTTAAAAAGTGGATCCAAAGATCTTTAATTCAAGTGATTTAAATAGTTGAATTTAAATTGGATAAAGAGATAAAAATAAATGTCTTTAAATTTAAGCTTACAAGTTTTTCTAGGTGTTCAAAAATCTAATAAAATATTAATGTCTTCAAATGTTCTAATATGCCTTGGTTCTAAGACTTTTCCTTCAACAAAAAAATGGTTTACACTGTTCAATATATTTGTCTAATATATTGATAAATAAGTAAAGTAAATTTGATATGGGATTACTCATTCATGAGTACTTTTGATAGATATCTGATTGATTTACTAAGGTCTGTATAAGTTTGTACTAATGTCTGTATAAGATTGTAATAATCAGTCATGTGTTAAAGAGACAAAAATTTCTTAAAACATAAGTTTACCCATAACATTGTGTTTATTAAGTTTTATTTTTTCTAGAGCAAGCAACCATAAAAATTAAACAACTGATTAAATAAGAACTGTTATTTTAGAGCACTGTACTGCCATTTATTTAAAAGCTAAACTTGTTAATGTAGAAACTTCAATGTAATTGTGATGCTATTAATGTGCTCATATCTTTCAGGTATACGAATCTGTAAGGTAGAAACTTTAAAAGAGCATTATTTCAAGCTGGTGTTCTGAAGTTGTATGGTAAAAAAATATATTGGGCATTCATTTACTTCTTATCAATAAGATATGTAAAGTTGTATGTTACTTTTTACATTGGGGAACAATTTAAATGTATTTTCATGTTAATGAGAGTCTAATCTATATAAAGGTTAAAAACTTTCAGCCTTTCTTAAATTCATGTTTTAAATGTGATATCATATGGTGTTAACTAATGTTCATGTGACCTCAAATAATATATGTAATCTTTGTAAAATGATATTTAAAAAAACAAAGATCATCTTTAGAAGTAAAACACTTAAGTTTTATAAAGAGCCCTGCCTTACCTGAGATAAGGCTCTGTGTCCCATCTTACTATATGTGAGAATGACTACGAAAGCAGTAGGTCAGATATTATTTCATTTAAAGTTATGTTCAAAAGTTGTTTTTTTTTTCTGTCAAGATTTCTAGGATCTCAAACAGGGGATATAATGTATAACTCAGCTTAAAACTTCAGGGTAGCTATTACACGAACTAAGTATTTTTACTCTTGTTAAAAAATTTTATTTTGTAATTTCCTTATAAGTGATCTAAAGATTCCTTGTTAGTGTTTTACAGAAGTGTTGCTTTAAGAACACAACATGGGTTAATTTAAGATAATAAGTCATCACCTACAAGACAGACAGAATAATACAGATCCCAGTTAATAAAAAAGATAAATAATTATAAAGTTATAGACATTAAAGCCCAGTACTCTTAATATAAGGCTGTTAAAATTTATTTGCTGGATGATTAAGATTAGGATTTATATTAAAGTTACATGAAAAGGGACAAGAAAACCAATATTTGGCTCTTGCCCTCTGAGTCAGTCTGAATCCAGGGAACAAGGGTCTTCTCAAAGAGCTTTGCAACTCTGGGCCTCATATCTTCCCAATTAGGGAGATTAATGAGACCCCTGGAGAACAGAAAGCCAATCAGTGCATTTGCTAAGAAGAGGAGAGTCATCAGAGAAGGGAGACATCCCTGATGCTTCCAAGGGTAGCCACATGGTCAAGCAAGACCTGGACCCACCTAGCGCAAATGGCACTAGCAGAACTGAGAAGCTGCTCTCAAGTTTCCCCAGGAATGACTCCCATAAAAGCTCAGCTGACTGTTAACAATAGATAGAAACAAAAGTCAGTTTGACTGTTTCATGATAAACACTTAGGAAAGACAGTTAAAACCAAAATACAGCCATTCCTGGGCATTTTAAATAATAATATTAATAATAATAATAATAATTTTTTATACACATTATGTTAACCTCCCAAAATAAGTAAGACTGGAGGCTACAAAGAAGGATTCCCAGAAAGGAATGCCTGATAACTATAAAAAGAGACTATCAAGAGGAGCTGCCAGAGGCGGAAATTTTTAGTTTAAGGCCTACAGATATTCCTAACCTACAGGTAGGGTTGGTGTTTGCTAGTACGATTATCCAGCCCTGAGTAACAGAATTAAAGGTTTCTCTATTACACACAGAGGTCATACTAGTAAAATGATTTTGCAAGATCAGATGATATTAAATCATTAAACTGTATCTTATGGAGAGGGATAACTGTAACACTAAATGTTAAATATTAAGTTGACAGTCCTGATAACTGGGAATATTAAAGCCTGCTGAGGGAACTTCTATACAGTGACATGTTCCAGCTGCTGCAACATTTTTTCAGTACTCATGGTTCTTGTTTCTCACACAGAAGAACCCATCCCCAGATGAATTTACAACCTGTTCTTCCCCAACCAGACTTCAAAACGAACTGATTTCTAAAAGGCAACTCATATCCCTCAACTGACTTCTAAAAGGCAACTCATGTCCCTTATACTGTGCCCACTCACGTCACTCTCTCTCAGCTCAGAAGAAGCCAAAATGAGTGACGCCTCTCGTCTTACAACTATGGAGCCAAAAATAAATAGAATATCAATATAAGTAATTAATTAAGTCAGGTAAAACCAGGAATCCAATTTTGGGTGAGTTCTAAAAATTTGGAGACTGTTACCTGAGGGATTAAAATTCCCTCATTGCTCTTTCCCTACCCTATCAAAAATTTGGAAGGGACACATTAAAAAAGGGGGAATGATTTGCATTTTTCTGACTGATAGAGACGGTGAGCATTTTTTCATATACTTGTTGATTGATTGTATGTCCTTCTCTGAGAAATTTCTGTTCAGGTCCTTGGCCCATTTGTTGATTGGGTTATTCGTTATCTCATTGTCTAATTTTTTTAGTTCTTTGTATATTCTGAATATTAGCGCTCTGTCTGAAGTGTGAGGAGTAAAGATTTGTTCCCAGGACGTAGGCTCCCTATTTACCTCTCTTATTGTTTCTTTTGCTGAGAAAAAACTTTTTAGTTTGAGTAAGTCCCATTTTTTGATTCTAGTTATTAACTGTTGTGCTATGGGTGTCCTATTGAGGAATTTGGAGCCCGACCCCAGAGTATGTAGATCATAGCCAACTTTTTCTTCTATCAAACGCCATGTCTCTGATTTGATATCAAGTTCCTTGATCCACTTTGAGTTAACTTTTGTGCATGGCGAGAGTAAGGGATTCAGTTTCATTTTGTTGCAAATCTCACTCCAGTAAGATTGGCAGCCATTAGGAAGTCAAACAGCAACAAGTGCTGGCGAGGATGTGGGGAAAAGGGTACTCTTGTACATTGCTGGTGGGACTGAAAATTGGTGCGGCCAATTTGGAAAGCAGTATGGAGATTTCTTGGAAAGCTCGGAATGGAACCACCATTTGATCCAGCAATTCCCCTACTCGGTCTATTCCCTAAAGACCTAAAAAGAGCACACAATAGGGACACTGCTACATCCATGTTCATAGCAGCACAATTCACAATAGCAAGACTGTGGAACCAACCTAGATGCCCTTCAATAGACGAATGGATAAAAAAAATGTGGCATTTATATATAATGGAGTATTACTCTGCATTAAGAAATGACAAAATCATAGAATTTGGAGGGAAATGGATGGCATTAGAGCAGATTATGCTAACTGAAGCTAGCCAATCCCTTAAAAACAAATGCCAAATGTCTTCTTTGATATAAGGAGAGTAACTAAGAACAGAGTAGGGACGAAGAGCATGAGAAGAAGATTAACATTAAACAGGGATGAGAGGTGAAAGGGAAAGGGAGAGAGAAGGGAAATTGCATGTAAATGGAAGGAGACCCTCAGGGGTATACAAAATTACATAAAAGAGGAAGTGAGGGGAAAGGAGAAAAGTATAAGGGGGAGAAATGAACTACAGTAGAGGGTGTAGAGAGAGAAGAGGGGAGGGGAGGGGGGAGGGGGGATAGTAGAGGATAGAAAAGGCAGCAGAATACAACAGACACCATAATGGCAATATGTAAATCAATGGTTCTGCAACTGATGTGATTTTGCAATCTGTATATGGGGTAAAAATGGGAGCTCATATCCCACTTGAATCAAAGTGTGAAATATGATATATCAAGAACTATGTAATGTTTTGAACAACCTACAATAAAAATTAATTTAAAAAATATTAAAAAGCAAAAAAAAAATGGGGAGGAATGATAAACCCAACCTGATCATTTATTAAAATTGGGAGCCATCTTGCCACAAAGTCATGAAAAGATAATTTTGCTTTCCTATAAATTACTGCAAATTCTGAATCTGCTTGGAATGCCTGTCCATGCCTTGAACTCACCCATGCCTGGCTCTCTGACCAGATAGCAGCCCTCTCTGAAAATTTAGTGACACCTCATAAATATTGGCCTTCTCTGGCCAGACAACGACTCTCGTGAGTCTCTAATGGTCCTCATAAATTCTGATGATGGGGCCAGCAAAAAAAAAATTGTAAACTAGCAATAGCGTGATGCTTCTCCGAGTTCTGTTATCTGTAACCCCCCTTTTGTGTAACTTACTGGACTATAAAGCTGGGCTGCAGGAAAGGTGGGGTTGCTGTCTTGTTTCTGCCATTTTGAGAGGGATAGGCAGCTCAGCCAGTGGAAAAATAATAAGCTTGCTTTAATTTGATTTTAATTGGAGTCAGTGGTCTTTTCTCCTGTCCTGGTCAAACAGGTAAACACTCCACAAACATGGAGCTCTGCTGGCCTAAAACTTATTGAGAAACTCTCCCTGACCTTGGGCACTTGAAATATATGTTGTTGTCAGGAGCTTTAGCTTCTTTGTAGTGAGACCATCAGAGCTGGGTCTGCATCTATGTGACCTGGAGGACATGGTTTCTTATTTTCCAATGAACATGAGGCAGGAGTGCAGAATTCTCTCTTTGTAGGGAAACTGTTGTCACTGAAGGCTAAGTGTCTCCCCATGTGGTATGTGAAGCCATTTGCGCATCTTCCACATTTCATGGTGTTTCTTGCTGCTGCACTGGGGGTTTAGTATTTGCTTCATGAAATACAAGGAGATCAACAGGGACTCAGTGCTGGAGGGATTTCTCACACGTGTGGTGGGTCAGGGTCTCCAGGAGAATCCACCAATGAGGCTTATATCCCACAGAGCTTGCCCCCTCAACCATTGCAACCTGATTCTGAACACGGCCCTGAAGCCTCTCCATATAACAAGATGCCTTCATATGAAGAGATCAGACATATAGGGATTACTGGCTGCACCATGTCTGCCACAAGACATTTGGAAGTCAATGGCAGATCCAAATGGCCCCACCAGAGATATTTTATGACACAACTGCACACCACAGCTCTGGGTCACTACTCAGCAGGCACCAACATACAGGATTCTTTCTTCTACACCATTTTCATGAAACCCAGTCAATCAAGGCACTCTCTGGTACACTCATGATCAGCAACTGGACATCCAAATGTTCTTCTGTGCCACTTGGTCATAAGAATTTCAATAATTTCATGGTATTTATCTAGCCATTTTTCAAGGATGAAGTTGGATGCACTGTGAGTTTCAATTCTTTCAGGAACCATTAAATGGTGAGGAATTTCATTTCAATGAAAGCTCTGGAGGACTCTCACAGGCAAGGCTTCTCATGGAGTGGCCAAAAGGTCACATGAAGCCAGGCCCATTGAGGTCTACAATGCTAGGTCCATGTGTGTTTTGAATCTCAACTATGGTTGCCAAGTCTTTCAGAATAAAATCATGTGATATCGTAGCTGAGATTCCCAGTGTTCTGTGGAGAGCCACCTGGGCCTATATCTCAGTTTCCAATGGGGACTCTCATGCGTGGCCTCCTGAAATCCCAACACAATTCATGGCAATTCTTCTCTGAGGTCAGGTCCAGAACGCAGTCTCTAAGGGAATCACACCAAAGTTCAAGCCATGGTGGACACAGTTATGTCTTCCAACTGCCACACAAATGACCACAATTAAAACCAAAACACTTTCACATAGCCCTCGTCTTCTTCCATGTAGACACTCATCAAATCCTCTGGCTGGACGTTTCCAAAAGGGGTGAAGTCCAAGACCCTGTCCAAAATATGCTCCCTCGCCTCTATTTTGCCTAAGGTCAGTGTGGCCTAAACACCTTTCCTGTGAACCAGGAGTGATCAAATAGGCCTGACCTTATTACTGCTCCACTTCTCCAATTTGAGGCCTACTGACTGCCAGGTATAAATTCTTTATATGAATGGGAGTCATGAAAAAACCCAAGCATCTATGGTCTAGCCTTTGCAGGCCAGGATGGAGGTCAGGAACCTTACAGAAGATGGCGAGAGACTTCATACACAATGACTGCTATTTTGACCATTTTGTATTTGTAGCACACATGGAATCTTACCTTAGATCCATCAGGTGCTAAGAATCTAAGCAGCAGCCTCACACAGGTTCACGAGGCTTATTCAGACACATCCCTTTTGGAAGCAATTAAGCAAAGAGCCACAGGTGATGCCCATTCATTTCCATTTGAAAACTGTTTTCTTAAGGCTTCACAAAGGGGTGGCGTGAGGCAAAGACCTTCCTGACATTCAGGGCAATGAAGCAATACGTAAGCAAATGGCCCAAAGCAAGGATTCTCCACTGAGACTTTACTGGTCACATTGATATCTGAGTTTTCTGAAATCCTCCCATTCCCTTCAGTTATCATGTACATGGCCATGTCACAGTGCTTGGAGGTGGTACATATCTTGGACACAAAACCATGAGCCAATTCTTGAGAGTGGCCAGAATTCAGGAAGAAAACAGAAACGTAGTAAGATAGTAGGTGTTGCCCATCCATAAGGCAAGTCACAGTCCATGCGTTAATTGGGCAGGATGAATGCTGGGAAGCTTTCTACAAGACAGGAAACATCCATTGATGCATTTTCTTTTCTAATGTCTACAACCACGGACACAGTGGGAGAAACAGACATAGAAACACTCGCCTTGTCAAACAATTTACTAGAAAAAGTCCATTCCAATCCAAACAAACCACCTTCCTACCTATTCTCAGAACATGAGACAAAACCACACACTCACACCCACACCCACAAAGGCACCTCCTTCCCCCAAGTAGGTTTGTAACTATCCAGAGTGTCCTTTGACTGGTGGGTCATACTATGTTCCCCTGATATGGCCTATCCTTTCTCAGATCTGGTCTCCTTGGCCAACTCTGTGACGTTGTCAGGAGCATGTGGAGAGCCACTACCTACTTTCTCAGGAAAGGTCCCTGGCATGTGGCCATCCCCACATCAGTAGGTACCAAGAAAGACTGACTCTGTCCTTAGTAACACCAAACAAGTGAGCCCACTGGGACTGAGACTTGGATTGACTCTCAGTGCCTGGCTCCTGGATCCCAAGTTTAAAGTGTTCCATCACCAAGGAAGTGAGGTAGGTTACTTCCTTCAGGAATTTAATGAGTTCACTGCCTTGGCAAACACATTGTCCTAACAGTTGCTTCCAATGGTTCCATGAGATGGAGGCTGCCCCTACTTCCTGTGACATTTTCACAAGTTAGAATGATATATAAATCAAAGGCACCAAGAAACAGCGCTCCACAAAGGCCTGGTTTGGTCCGTCTCCTGTACATTAAGAGAGAGGCTGATTCAGCCACATCCCTTCATCCTGACCAGGTTTTTTGGCAATGGAAGATGACTTTTGCTCTCTCAGGTCCTTCATAGCTGCCTACATCTTCTTCAGGGATCATTTCTGCATGGACCTTTGAGGTTCTCAGCAAGTGGAAGATCCCCTACATCCCTATATTTTAAGGCCAACTCTGTCCCTGCTCTTCTCTAAAGTTAGATTGAGAGATCACTGTGTGGTTACGGTTAATAACAGTTTCGATTTGGGTTAGGAATCATTCTGCAGGATGAATAATGGTATTGGGAATCTGTGATATTTATAAGAATATAGACGTGAGTTAAAAGTATGGAAACAGAAATCTAGGTAAGATTTGCATCCCAGAAGGGCATTGAGACCTTGATTGGGATACTTAGCAATGTTATACTTTCTGCACAAATGTCTCAGATAAATCCATACACAATGGCATAGGACGTTGTACCTTGGATGATTGAATGTCGAAGAGAACCTCCAGTCAAAAAGGGATAGTCGGTGGAATTAGGAAGATAGTCAGTAGGTTTAGAAAGAAGGGTGAGAATAAGATTTGGAAAAAAGTTCTTTACCAATAGGGTTTCGGTTAGAGAGTGAATATTAATGTCAGCCCATGTTAAGTGTCAGTCACAATAATGAATTTGGGAAAATATGTAGGAAAGGAGGTATCAATAGAGACCTTAGGAAATCAGGCGAATTATTAAGTGAGTCATAGGATTAGGCATTTTCAACAGGGCTGAGGTTGAATATATAACCTTAGGAAGAAAGAAATATGTAGTCACCAATAGAATTGACATTTGAGAGCATTAGGCAACCTGGACATGAATGTTTTTAGTAATTCATGCTCACTTTCCATTTAGGCTTTGTTGAAAATAAATAAAATAGGTACTTGTCTCTTCCTGTTTTTCTGTATGCTTAAGAAAACACTCTTGAAATCTTGAAAACTTTTTGCTAATCTTGTTCCCAGAATGTGCTGTCCCCAACTGCCAAACTGCAGAATGTACACCCTCACCCGTTTACATGCAAACCGCCCACTTGCCCTGACCCATCAATAAACTTCCCTCCCTGCCCTCTTCAAGAAAAGTATATAAGCTCTGCTTAAGCTGTTCTCAGTGCTCTCTGCTCTATTCAAGTGAGGTCTGAGCCCCAGAATTTTGGACGCTTTGCTGTTGCATGAGACAGTGTCTTGGTGGTCTCTTCCTTCAATGGTCGCCTGACCATTACATCTGAGGGCCCCAGCGAGTTCCAGCAGCGTTGGACGAAAGACCCCCAATAGGCTCATCTCAGGTTAAGTAAGGCGCCACTTCCTTGTTTCAGGTTTCAGGTTAGGGATGGGCAAAATGGCTATTGGTGATGAGCATGAGCTCTCTCTGACGGTGGCTGACAGAAGTGTCACAGAGCCACAGGCCACGTCTCTGGGGGACGCCCCAGAGAACTCGGGAAACCGAGTAACAATAGTCTCCTAAACTCAGTGATATTTTGTTTTGGATTCGGTATTGTCAGCCCATCAGGTTTTCCTGGCTACTCAGTCCTGTTCTCAGTATTGGACGTCCATTGCCTGTCTTTATTGTCTTGTCTTGTCTGTGTCGTGTGTCATTGCTTTCACTATTTGTGTATCTTTCATATGGGACAGAGCACTTCAATGCCTCTGTCCCTGAACCTTGATCACTGGACCAAAGTCTGCTTAAAGGCTCAGAATCTTCTTTTTTTCAGTAAAACGTCAGATCTGGAAGACTCTATGTGTCTCAGAATGACCCACCTTTGGAGTCGGATGGCCCCCAGAAGGATCTTTCTACTTCACACTAATTCAAAAACTCAGAGATATTGTCTTTCAGCTGGGGCCACATAGCCATCCAGATCAACAGCAATATATCTTTAGTTTGCAGGACCTCTGCAAATCTCCTCTTCCATGGTTGAAGCCTTTCCTTGTCCCTGTCCCCGCTCCTACTGGTTCTCCCACTTTTCTATCTCTCAAACCCTCTGCTCCCCCTCCTCCACGCTCTGTTGTCCCTGAGTCTCAAGACTCTACTGGACTCTATTCCCCCTCCTTATGCCCTGCCCTTGTCCTCCAACCCCAAACACCCTCTAAGTGATTCCCCTGCTGCTGACTCAGACTCTCCACCATTGGAGGAATATAGGCCAGCCCAGCGCCCTCCAGGTGACTACCCCATGGCACACACAGCCCCTCCTTCCTTGGAGGTAGCTGGCCTGGCCAAAAGAACACAAAGTACTCGCCAGGGGGGTTACACTTTGAAGTGGATACAGGGTAAGTATACTCAGCCCTTAAGGCCCCATTGGGCCATCTATCAAACAAAAAGGACTCTAGTTCAAGGGGCTAATGGCAGTAAATATGGGGCTTAGACAACTAAGAGGACCATGGACCTGGGGAAAGAAAAAATCCATCACTCGTTCCTAGTAATCCCAGAATGCCCGACCCCATTGATGGGCACACATCTGCTCAAAAAGCTCCAGGCCAGAATAACTTTTAACCCTGAAGGCCCCCAAGTGAAATTTCTAAATTTTTCAGTAAAAACTCCTATAGTCACGGCTTTTACTATGTCAGTAGAAGATGAACATCAACTTGTCAAACCCCCCAAGACTGATCAAAGAGGCAAGCTACCCCGGAAATGGATAACAGATTACGCAGATGCCTAGGAAAAAAACTGCTGGGTTATACGTAGCCGTGAAACATCCTCCAATAACAGTGGAGTTAAAAACTTCAGCCCCCCCATCAATGTCAAAAAATATCCTCTGAGCAAAAAAGCTAAAGATGGGATAAGGCCCCATATTCAGAAATATCTGGCCTTAAGGGTCCTAAGGCCCTGTCATTTGAACTGGAACACTGCCCTGTTACCAGTATAAAAATCCAGGAACCGGGGACTATCGCACCGTTCAAGACCAAAGAGAGATCTACAACAGAGTGCAGGACATTCACCCCACAGTACATAATCTGTACAATCTGCTTAGCACTCTGAACCATGAGCGGAAATGGTATACTGTTCTGGACTTAAAAGATGCTTTCTTTTGCTTGCCTCTGCATAAAGATAGTCAGTTGCTATTTGATTTCGAGTGGGTAGACCCAGAAACCGGGACGTCTGGTCAACTAACATGGACTAGACTCCCACAGGGGTTCAAAAACTCCCCCACTCTCTTTGATGAAGCCCTCCACAGAGACCCCAACAACTTCAGAACTATGCACCCTGACGTCACCCTGCTTCAATATGTCGATGACCTGCAACTGGCAGCCAACACCAAGAAAAACTGTGAGTCTGGAACCCAATTATTATTATACGAGCTTGCTCAACTCTGGTATAGTGCTTCTGCCAAAAAAGCCCAAATTTGCCAGCAAGAAGTAATCTTCCTGGACTATTCCCTTAGGGGCAGTAAGCGATGGCTCACTGAGACCAGAAAACAATCCATTGAGCAGATACCACCCCCATCTAACAGCAGACAACTCAGAGAGTTTCTTGGGACTGCTGGCTTATGTAGCTTATGGATACCTGTGTTTGCGTCCTTAGCTGCTCCTTTATACCCGCTGTTAAAGAGAGATGCCCAATTCTAATGGACCCCTGAGCACCAGCAAGCTTTTGATAACATCCAAGGACACTGACACTGAAACCCTCAACTTCACTGAGCCCAGCTTGCATTTTCAGAAAGCCCTAAACTAAGTTAAAAATGTACATCAACTCACTCACCTTGGTTCAAAGAAACTGCAGGCATTCCTGAAGGATCAAGAACAGAGTTTTCCACTAACCGACTCAGAGCGAAAGAAATAACTGAACGGGTAACAAAAGCCTGCCGGGTCTGTCAATTGGTTAATGCTTACCCTTCCAACTTTCCTGCAGGAAAGCACCTACAAGAAACCAGACCAGGACAATTCTTGGAAGTGGACATTACTGAAATTAAGCCAGGAAGTTATGGACTTAAATATCTCCTAGTCTTTGTAGATACATTTTCAAGATGAATTAATTGAAGCCTTCCCCCCCCACACACACACACAAAAAAAAAACAACAACAACAAAATAAATGGCACAAATGGTGGTCAAGAAGATCCTGAAAGATATTTTTCTAAGATACGGACTGGCTAAGGCAATAGGGTCTGATAATGGACTGGCGTTAATTGCCCTGGTAAGTCAGGGATTTGCCAGGACCCTGGGGATTAATTGGAAATTACATTGTGCTTATAGACCCCAGAGCTCAGTACAGGTAAAAAAAAATAATAGAACCATTAAAGAGACTTAACAAAATCAAGCTTAGAGATCGGCATAAAAGATCGATCTATTCTCCTGCTTTATGCACTGTTTCATGCAAGAAATACTCATACTCCTCTGTTTCCTTGTGTAACCTCACCCCCTATGAAATTCTCTATGGTCCCTCCTCCAGTAAGGGACCTAACCCAAACTCTAAGACCTAACGATCCCTTCCACACCCCCTTGCTTGACAGACTTAAAGCTCTTGAAAGAAGTCAGCAATATCTGTGGAAACATCTGGCCACTGCCGACCAACCTGGGGACGAGGGGACTCTATATTGATACCAAGTAGGAAACTTCGTCTACATTAGACGACATCAGGTGTCATCCCTGG
The DNA here is from genome assembly GCF_048772815.1 of Callospermophilus lateralis. Taxonomy (NCBI): domain Eukaryota; kingdom Metazoa; phylum Chordata; class Mammalia; order Rodentia; family Sciuridae; genus Callospermophilus; species Callospermophilus lateralis. The sequence continues at coordinate 1,516,644 of NW_027513573.1, forward strand.
AACCCCACTGGAAAGGACCATATAAGGTGCTACATATAACACCTACAGTGGTAAATGTAGACGGAATCACTTCATGGATCCATGTCTCTCATCTCTGGCCTGCGCCTGTCCAAAATCTGACTAGAAACTGGAAAAGACTGGTAACACTTTCAAATTGCGTATTCGCCATGTGGATAAGGCTACAGACTCTCCCCTTGGCCAAGAGTAGTCCTAACCCTCATCAGCCTGTTCAGCAGTAATGGCTGATCACAAATCCTACTGTACAAGAAGTATGGTCTATCTTGCATACAGCCCCTTTAGGGACATGGTGGCCATCTCTCCACCCAGACATTTGTCAGCTGGCTATAGGTCTTTCCTATTGGGATATCCCTGATGAAGGGGATCCAACTAAAATTCCAATAAATCCTTTCCGTATCATAGGTAATAGAAACAAACATTATGGATGTAGGGACACGAGAGCCAGATGCAGGTTGGCTAGCCTAGATTACTATGTTTGCCCAGCGGACTATCAAAGCCACAAACAGACATGGCTGTGTGGGGGAAATGCCGACTTCTTCTGTTAGTCATGGGAATGTGAGCATACAGGGGTGCCTGGTGGAACCCAAACTCCTCATCAAATTCAATACACAGCATTGGCCATATTACCAATTACACAACCAATACCGATTGCCCCCAGAGGGGTCTCTAGATCCTAAAATTCTCCGTGACCTTTTTAACTTCGGCAAGTGCTCAAAGGGTGGAAGGAAATTCCCCTAAGTGGAGGCATTTTCCCTCCTTCGCTCACATGCTGAACTATGCTTATCCAATAGATCCTCACCCTCAGCTTTCTGCTCCAGACTCTCTGCTGTCACTCCCACCTCAGCAACCTGATTTCTTCCCTCCAATTACTAGATCAAAAACCCAAACCGCCGGTTCTCAGATTATTGCCCCCTTGCTGAGGTAGCAGGTACTGAGGTACCCATCCACCCACTCACTACTCTCTTCTCCTGTCAGTGCCCTCAGCAGGTCCCACCAGGTCCTCTTACCAGCTAACCCAAAGCTCAATCCAGCTAAGGAGAGCCCTCAGACCCCTATCCAAGATGTAATGAAAATGGCCTTTAAAGTTGCTCTGTCATCACTGAAAACAGGTTACTAAGAATTTAAAGTCCCTCACAGGCTTTTTGGGATACAAACTCCCATCTTCCCCTCTGCTCTATCTGTTCTACTGCTCAAGTTTTGTTGCCTGGAAAATTCCAAACCCCTTTCCCATTATTCTTTTACATCTCTCCTTCCTCATGCTCAGACCCAAGGTGCTGCTCTCAGACCCGCCTTCCCTGTCTTCCCCGTCTATACCAGGCCCACAGAAAAGTCTTAACTGACCTTCTCCAGCAGTCTTCACCATGGCTGACTTTAGGACTTTCAGCCAAAGAGTCCCTATAAAAGAGTTCAATGTAGATAAACTTCCCCTTTTCGTGTTTCCCTGTTCTATTTGGCCACTGGCTGGAAAAATCAGCACTCCTAAGCTAGACTCCCCCTTACTAGTTTTTCACAAAACATGTGAACAAGGCCTCTGGCCTTGAGCTGGGGCTTCACAGACATGGTTACATTTCTAAGATAAATAAGTTACCAAATGAGCTCCATTGTTAGAGCTGGCAGTGAGAAAAAAAAAAGAGAAGAAAAAAGCTCTCCCACTCCAGGTGTCCTTAAAATGTTAACTTGCCCAGAACAGATGAAAAAAACAATAGAAACGAAAACTTCTTTTTGTGAACTTATGCAGACTGTGAACTTCTGAGCCCCTTCCCTTACATGTTGGGTACAAAATTCGGAAACTACCTAAATTTGGAGATCAGGTGACTAATTGATTACAACAGAAGCAATGCCCTCTAAATCCGTTGCAACCAAATAGGTATGTTTCGCTGTCTTCGGTGCTATCTTAGGTGCCTTGACTTGTCCGTCCTTACAACAGTATAATTCTATATACTTAAACATTGTTTATGTTTTCATAAAATGGTCAACAGATGTGATTAATTATGTAATGTTCAGATGTTTCCCAGAGTGCTCTATCATGAGGCAGGTTAATTTAAATATCAAATAGGGGGGCATACAACCCGGTTCCTCTGGGAACCTGTATCCCTCACTTTAGCCATCCTATTAGGAAAAGGAGCTGCTGCAGGTGTGGGCACAGGAATCACTGTCCTAGTCTATGTGACACAACAAATGACCCGATGAGAAGCAGCAATAGACCAAAATTTAAAGATATTAAAAACCTCCATCACAGTTTTATAGGAATCTTTAACCTCTCTCTCTGAAATTGTTTTACAGAACATGCGAGGGTTGGACCTCCTCTTCGTGAGAGAAGGGGGCTTTCGTGCTGCATTGAGGGAAAAAGTTGATTTTATGCCGACCATACTGGAGTTGTAAAAAAATCTATGAATAAATTAAGAAGACGCCTAGAAGAGCATCAACAAGAGAGAGATGCACAAAAAGGGTGGTTTGAGTCTTTGTTCACACAGTCCCCCTGGTTAACTACGCTTTTATCAGCCCTGGCCAGTCCATTAATAATCCTTATTTCATTGCTAATTGTAGGACCCTGTTTGCTCAACCATCTAGTTTCCTTTCTACAAGCTTAAATTGGATAAGTTAAACTTATAGTAATCAGACAACAATATACCTCACCAGAAGACATAAAATGTGAGACCCCGCAATGCTCATTTTTATGATTAAAATTAACCAGAATAAGAAGTGGGGAATGAAAGGTTAATAAAATATGTACTTTTAACTTCTTGTTTTTCTGTATGCTTAACAAAATACTGATGAAATCTTGAAAACTGTTTGCTAATCTTGTTCCCAGAATGTGCTGTCCCCAATTGCCAAACTGTTGAATGTACTCCCTCTCCCATTGGCATGCAAACCACTCACTCGATCTGACCCATCAATAAATTTCCCTCCCTGCTCTCACCACGTAAATTGCATAAGCTCTGCTTAAGCTGTTCTTAGGGCTCTCTTCTCTATTCAAGTGAGCTCTGAGCCCCAGCATGCTGGACCCCCAATAAACCCTTTGCTGTTGCATGAGACAGTCTCTTCGTGGTCTCTTTTCCGACGCTCGCCCGACCTTTACATTGGTACAATCATAAGTGTGAACATTCCTATGTGTGTCCAGAATATTACTATAATAAATAATATATGTAGATCAGGTAATAGGAGTTTTTATTCCACCATTTCTGGGAGCAATATTTTGAAGATATATGAATTAGTATTTTGGGTAGAAATAGGTGTACCATTTGTCTATGAATATAGAGATAATGCATGAATAGACAATACTGTGAATTAATAATATTACTGGTTCCAACTTTAAATAATGGATTGAATTGATATCTGAAAATATACAGGAAACCTTATATTGATATACTACATTTAATCCTACCCGTTATACATCTGAATGAAATATTAGGGTTATGGATTTTCATGAAGAGTGTTTGAGTTTTGCTTCAAAAGTGATTATGGAAATTGAAAATAATGTGTTTGGAAAGAAGTCTCATGAAAAGACCAGTCCAGAAACCTGGAGGTATGCATGTGTTCTGAAGCAGAAAGTGATTTAAAGTGAAACAAACGCCTATATATTTGCTAACTTGTGGATGATAAATATATACGATGATGTGCAGAAATTGAAGAAATAGTAATGTACCAGTGTTGAATAAAAATGAACGTTAAAATACACATCATGTCCCATAGGAATCTACTTGAATTGATGTTAAACTGCGTCCGTTAATGTAGAAATATTAGAATTTGTATGTACCATTCACTGAAGTTAGTTTTCAGTACTAGGAAACAAATATGTATTTCAGGTAGATGAGTATTTCTGAGAATAATCTTGTGAAAAGTTGATTATAAATCCACATACATGAACATGAATGAATTCAGGGAGTGTATAATAAGACTCATACATTTCATATTTTGAAAAATCTGGAGAGTATATATATATATATATATATATATATATATATATACACACACACACACACACACACACAAACTGAGACTATAAAAATAGCAATATATATGCAAATTGAAATTCACCATAAAATATACATCATCCACAGATTCACAAATATTCATGTTACTGAAGATAGATTTATGTATAATGTTGTTTAACTAGGAAGTTTACCCATACATTGAATTTTCAGTTCCAACAGAATTTAGGAGGAGTAATCTCTTCTCACATTTTGTATCTGCCAAGTCAGCCACCTCACAAGAATGTACGTGTGATACCAGGTAGGATTCTATATGTGCATATAAAAATACATGTGCTGAATAGGCTACAGAGAGAGGGAGACAGGAATTCACATATTTGTTAACTTTAAAAACACATGGATAACTATTTCAACAGAAAATTGACTAGATTTATAACACCTACCCTTTTTTATGCAAAAGGCAAGTCCAACTATACACCATGCCTCCTCTGAACTGCTTGGATTTCTATTCTGTTTGGGTTATTTTTCTCCATCATATTAGGAGTAGTAGTCAGAGTCCAGTAGGTTATGAGTTAGTGTCAGGGATCAGTATTTCAAATGAAAAATAGAATAATGAATCAAATGTGTATGCAAATATATGCTACACAAAAATCTTCCCACTCTCATCCAGAACAAATCCTTGACATTACCTTCGCCTGAAGTAAGTCACAATTAGAATAGAAGAGTTAGAAAATCTGTGAATACATATCTTGAGTGGAAAATGCTCAGAGTTCAGAACCTTGGAGGTGGTAGAGGAGTTTCCAAAAGTAAGGGACATGGTAAACACTCCTCTAACATGGAGGTCTGCTGGTGTAAAGACATCTTGAGAAACTGCCTCTGAGGTTGGGCACTTGAAACATACGTTATTTTCAGGAGCTTTAGCTTCCTTTGTAGTGAGACAATAAAATCTGGGTCTGCATCTATGTGACCTGGAGGATATGGTTTCTTATTTTCCAGTGAACATGAGGCAGCAGTGCTGAATTCACTCTTTGTAGGTAAACAGTGGCCACTGGGGTCTAATTGCCTCCCCATGTGGACTGTGGAGCCATTTGGTCATCCTCCACTTTTCGTGGTGTTTCCTGCTGTTGCACTGGGAGTTTGGTATTTGCTTCACAAAATACAAGAAGTTCAACAGGGACACAGTGCTGGAGGGAGTTCTGTCACTTGTTGTGGGTCAGGGTCTGCAGGAGAATGCAAAAACCAGGCTTCTTTCCCACATACCTTGCCCCCTTGTCCATAGCAACTTGATTCTGAACATGGCCCTGAATCCTCTCCATATAAAAACATGCTTTTACATATTCGGGTCTCCTGGATGCACCATGTTAGTCACAAAAAAATTGGAAGCCAATGAGAAATCCACATGGCCATAACACAGATGTATTATCACACAACTGCAGACCACTTCTCTAGGCCTAATACTCTGCAGGCTCTAACTTGCTTGCCCCCATGTCCATAGCAACTTGATTCTGAACATGGCCCTGAAATCTTTCAATATAAAAACATGCTTTTACATATACGGGTCTCCTGGCTGCACCATGGCAGTCACAATGAATTTGGAAGCCAATGGCAGAACCACATGGTCACAACACAGATGTATTATCACAAAACTGCACACCATTTCTCTAGGCCCACAACTCTGCAGGCTATAACTCAATGGCGTCTCTGTTGTACACCATTTTCATGAAACCCAGTGAATTAAGGCAGGGTCTGGTACACTCAAGATCAGCAACAGGACATCCAAAGGTTCTCCAGTGCCACCTGGTCATGGGAATTTTAAAAATTTCATGGTATTTATCTGGCCATTTTTCAAGGATGAAGTTGGAGGCACTGTGGGTTTCAATTCATTCAGGAACCATTAAATGTTGAGGAAGTTCATTTCAAAGAAAGCTCTGGAGAACTCTCACAGGCAAGGCTTCCAAAAGAGTGGCCAAAAGGTCACATGAAGCAAGGCGCATTGAGGTCTCCAATGTGAGGTCCATGTGTGTTTTGACTCAAAACTATCCCTGCCAAGTCTTTCAGAATAAAATCATGTGATATACTGGCTGAGATTCCCAGTACTCTTTGGAAAACCACCCTGGGCCTAGTTCTCAGTTTCCAAGGGTGACTTTCATGCGTGGCCTCCTAAAATCCCAACACTTTTCATGGCAATACTTCTCTGAGGTCAATTCCAGAACGCAGTCTCTAAGGGGAATCAAACCAGAGTTCAAGCCCAGGTTGACCCAGTCATCTCTTCACACCGCCAATCAAATGAACACAATTAAAAACAAAACACTATCACATGGCCCCATCTTCTTCCTTATAGACACTCATCATAACCTCTGGTTGGAGCTTTCCATGAGGGGCACATTCCAAAAGAGTGTCCAAAATAAGCTCCCTTGCCCCTCATTTGGCTCAAGTCAGGGTGGGAAGGACACCCTTCCTGTGAACCAGGAGTGATCAAATAGGCCTGTCATTAATACTGCTCCGCTTTTCCAATTTGAAGCCTTCTGACTGTGGGGTTTAGATTCTTTATGTGAACTGGAGTCATGAGAAAAGACAAGCACCTCTGCAGAGATTTGAAGAACTCATTTGACCAAAAGGATCGCTATTCTCACTTGATTGATTTCAGGAACCTAACAGAGAAAGGCAATAGAATTCATTCACAATGACTGAAATTTTTTGCGAATTTGGTTTTGGTTTCACACATGGGATCTTTCTTTAGATCCATCAGGTGCTGAGAATCTAAGCCACAGCCTCACACAGGGCCAAGAGCCTGATTCAGACACATCCCTTTCCGAAGCAATTTAGCAAGAGCCACAGGTGATGCCCATTCATTTCCATTTGAAAACTGTTTTCTTCAGGCTTCACAAAGGGGTAGCCTGAGCCCAACATCTTCCTGACATTCAGGGCAACAGAACAATAGGTAAGCAAAAGGCCCAAAGCATGGTATCTCCACTGAGACTTTTCTGGTCACACTCATATCTGAGTTTTCTGAGATACTGGCCATTCCCTTCAGGTATCCAGTACATGGACATGTCAAAGACCTTGGCGTTGGTACATATCTTGGACACAAAACAATGAGACTATTCTGGAGAGTTGCCAGAATTCAGGAAGAAAACAGGGACTTAGGAAGGTAGTAGGTTTTGCCAATCCATAAGGCAAGCTGCAGTCCATTCATAAAATGGGCAGGATGAATGCTGGGAATCTTTCTACTACACAGGACACATACATTGTTGCATTGTCTTTTCTCATGTCTACAACCACGGACACAGTGGGATACACAGACATAGAAACACTCACCTTGTCAAATGACTTACTAGAAATAGTTCACTGAAAACCAAACAAACCGCCTTTCCTACCTATTCTCAGAACAAGAGACAAAACCACACACCCACACTCACAATGGCACCTCCTTCCCCTAAGTAGGTCTGTGACTATCCGGAGTGTTCTCTGACTGGTGGGCAATACTATGTTCCCCCGAAATGGCCTGTATTCTCTCAGATCTGGTTTCCTTGGACAACTATGTGAAGTTGTCAGGAAAAACTGGTGAGCCACTACCTGCTTTCTCAGGAAAGGTCCCTCTTCAGAGCTCTCTTGGCATTTGGCCATCCTCTCATTAGTAGGTACCAAGAAAGACTGACTCTGTCCTTGGTAAATCCAAACAAGTGAGCCCACTGGGACTGGGACTGGAACTGCATCTGGGTGCCTGGCTTCTTGGATACCAAGTTCAGAGAGTTCCATCACCAAGGAAATGAGGTATGACACTTTCTTTGGAACTGAATGAGGTCACTGCCTTGGCAACCACTTGGTCCTAACAGTTGCTTCCAATGGCCCCATGAGATGGAGGCTGCCCCTTCTTCCTCTGACACTTTCACAATTTAGAATGGTATATCAACCATAGGCACACACACAGGCCTGGTTTGGTCCATCTTCTCCACAATAAGAAGAGAGAGGCTGATTCAGACACATCCCTTCATCCTGACCAGGTGGTTTGTCATCGAAGATGACTTTTGCTCTTTCAGGTCCTTCATACCTGTCTACAACTTCTCCAGGTATCATTTCTGCATGGACCTTTGAGGATCTCAGCAGGTGGAAGTTCCCCTACTTTTCTGTATTGTAAGAACAACTTTGTCCCTGCTCTTCTGTAAAATGAGATTGAGGGAACAGTGTATGTTTAGGGTTAATAACAGGTTTGATTTCGATTTGTGTTAGGAATCATTCTTCTGGATTAATAATGGTATTGGGAACCTGGTATATTTACAAGAATGTAGAGGTGAAACATAAGTATGAAAACAGAAATCCAGGTATGATTTTAAACCCATAAGGGCATTGGGCCCTTGATTGGGATACTTAGCTTTGAATTATGTTCTGCACAGATGTCTCAGATAATTTGATATACAATGGCATAGGACCTTGTACCTTGGAAGATTGAATGTAGAAGAGAACATCCCTTCAAAAAGGGATAGTCGGTAGGATTAGGAAGATAGTCAGTCGTTTTAGGAAGAAGAGTGAGTATATGATTTGGAACAAAAGTTCTTTAGCAATAGGATTTCAGTTAGAGAGTGAATGTATATGTCAGCACATATGAAGAGCCAGTCACGAGGATGAAGTGGGGAAAACATGTAGAAAAGAAGATATCAATAAAGATATTACGAAATCAGGGAAAGTATAAAGTGAGTGAGAGGATTAGACATTTTCAACAGGTTTGTGGTTGAATCTTAGAAAGAAACAAATATGAAGTCACCAATCATATTGACATTTGAGAGCATTAGGCACCCTGGACATGGATGTTTTTAGTAATCTATGTTCACATTTCATTTAGGCTTTGCTTGGTTCAATCATAAGTGTAACATTTACATTTTTGTCCAGAATATTATTGTGATAATATGTATATGTAGATCAGGTGACATAAGTATTTCTTCCACCATTTTTGGTAGCAATATACTGAAGACATAAAATTAGTATTGGGCGTACAAAGAGGTGTACCCTATGTCTATGAATATAGAGATAAAGCATGAATAGACCATACTGTGAATAAGTAATATAACTTGTTCCAACTTAATATAATGGGATGAACTGATATCTGAAAAATTACTGGAAATCTTATATGCATATACAATCATTCATTCCAACCAGTTATTCATCTAATGTCAATATTAGTGTTTTGGTTTATCATGAAGAGTGTGTGAGTTTTACTTCAAAAGTGATTATGGAAATCGAAAATAATGTGTTTGGAAAGAAGTCTCATGAAAAGACCAGTCAAGAAACCCTGACAATACATGTGTTGTGAAGTAGGAAGTGATTAAAGTTTAAAGAAATGCCTACAAATTTGTGAACTTGTGGATGAAATACATATCTTATGATGAGCAAAAACTGAAGAAATAATAATGTACCAGTGTTGAATATAAATGAAAAACATATTATATATCATGTCCCATTGGGATCTACTTGCATTGGTGATAGACTGGATCATTTCCTGTAGAATTATTAACATTTGTATGCACCATTCACTGAAGTTAGTTTTCAGTACTAGGAAACAAATATGTATTTAAGGTGGATGAATATTTCTGAGACTAATATTTTGGAAAGTTTATTATAAATCCACATGCATGAACATGAATGAATTTAGAGAGTGTATATAAGACACATATATTTCATGTTTTGAAAAATCTGGAGAGTGTATATATATATATATATATATATATATATATATATACACACACACATACCCACACACACACAAAAAAAAAAAACACACACAGACATTTAAAAGTAGCAATATGTATGCCAATCAAAATTCATCTTTAAATATATATCATCCACAGATGCAAAAATATTTATTTTACTGAACATGAGTTTATGTATAATGATGTTCTACTAGGAAGTTCCCCTATAGGTGGAATTTTCAGTTCCAACAGCAATTTGGAGGAGTGATCTCTTCTCACAATTTGTATCTGCCAAGTCAGCCACCTCAAAAAAATGTACATGTGATACCAGGTAGGATTCTATAAGTGCATATGAAAATACATGTGATGAATAGGCTACAGAGAAAGGGAGACAGGAATTCATATATTTGTTTAATTTAAAAACACATGGTGAACTATTTCAATTAAAAATTGACTAGATTTATAACACCTACCATTTATCATGCAAAAGGTAAGTCCAAGTATGCAGCATGCCTCCTCTGAACTGCTTGTATTTCTATTCTGTTTGGGTATTTTTCTCCATCATATTAGGATTTGTAGTCAGAGGATAGTAGGGTATGGGATAGTGTCAGGGATTCAGTATTTCGAATAGAAAATTGAAAATGAATGCAATGTGTATGCAAATATGTGCTACACAAATATCTTCCCACTCTCATCCAGAGCAATGCCTTGACATTACCTTCGCCCCATGTATGACACAATTAGAGGAGAAGAGTTAGAAAATCTGTGAATACATATCTGCAATGGAAACTGCTCAATTTTCACAAATTTGGAGAAGGTAGAGGAGTTTCCAAAATTAAGGGACAATGTAAACTCTCCACAAACATGGAGCTCTGCTGGCCTAAAGAGTTCTTAAGAAACTGCCTCTTAGGTTGGGCACATGAAATATATGTTGTTGTCAGGAGCTTTAGCTTCCATTGTAGTGAGACCATCCAAGCTGGGTCTGCATTTTTGTGACCTTTGTGAGCACATGGTTTCTTGTTTTCCAATGAACATGAGGCAGCATTGCTAAATTCTCTCTTTGTAGGTAAACTGTGACCAATGGGGGCTAAGTGTCTCCCCGTGTGCACTGTGAACCCATTTGGTCATCCTCCACTTTTCGTGGTGTTTCTTGCTGCTGCACTCGCAATTTGGCATTTGCTTCATGAAACAAGGAGTTCAACTGGGACACAGTGCTGGAGCGAGTTCTGTCACGTGTGGTGGGTCAGGGTCTGCAGGAAAATGCACCAACCATGCTTCTATCCCACCAGCTTGCCTCCTTGAGCATAGCAACCTGATTCTGAACATTGCCCTGAAACTCCTACATATAACAAGATGCCTTTTCAGAGAAGGGTCTGCTGGCTGCACCATATCAGTCATAATCCATTTGGAAGACAAAGGCAGATCCACATGGCCAAACCACAGATTTTTTATCACACACCTGCCCACAACTTCTCTAGGTCCACTACTCAGCAGGCTCGAACTTACTTGCATCTCTTTTCTATACCATTTTCATGAAAACCAGTCAATCAAGGCACCTTCTGGTATATTCATAATCAGAAACAGGACATCCAAAGGTTTTCCAGTGCCACCTGCTCATGGGAATTTTAAACATTTCATGGTATTTATCTAACCATTTTTAAAGGATGAAGTTGGAGGCACTGTGGGTTTCAATTCATTCAGGAACCATTAAATGTTGAGGAAACTCATTTTAATGAAAGCTCTCGAGAACTCTCACAGGCAAGGCTTCCAAAAGAGTGGCCAAAAGTTCACATGAAGCCAGGCCCATTGAGGTCTACAATATGAGGTCCATGTTTGTTTTGACTCTCAACTATTGCTGCCAAGTCTTTCAGAATAAAATCATGTGATATCCTGACTGAGATTCCCAGTGCTCTGTGGAAAGCAACCCTGGGTCAAGACTCATTTTCCAAGGACTACCCTCATGCGTGGCCTCCTAAAATCCCAAGACAACTCATTGCAATACTTCTCTAAGATCAGTTCCAGAATGCAGTCTCTAAGGGTAATTACGCCAGAGTTCCAGCCCACGTGGACCAATTCATCTCTTCCAACCGCCACACAAGTGACCACAATTAAAACCAAAACACTCCCACATGGACCTCATCTTCTTCCATATAGACACTCATCATTACCTCTGGCTGGAGGATTCTATGAGGGGCACAGCCCAAGACAATGTCCAAAAGAAGCTTCCTTACCCCTCATATGCCTAAAGGCCCGGACTCCCTTCCTGTGAACCAGGAGTGATCAAATAGGCCTGCCGTTAATACTGCTCCACTTCTGCAATTTCTGGCCTAGTGACTGTGGGGTTTAGATTCTTTTTGTAAATGGGAGTCATGATAAAACCCAAGCACCTATGGGCTAGACTCTGCAGGGCTTTGAAGAACTCATTTGACCCAAAGGATCCCTATTCTCACTTGATGGAGGCAGGAACATTACAGAGGAAGACGAGAGACTCCATCCACAATGACAGCTCTTTTGGCCATTTTGGTTTTGGATGCACACATGGGATCCTTCTTTAGACCCATCAGGTGCTGAGAATCAAAGCCACAGCCTCACACAGGGCCAAGAGGCTGATTCAGACACATCCCATTCTAAAGCAATTAAGCAAAGAGCCCAAGGTGATGCCCATTCATTTTCATTTGAAAACTGTTTTCTTCAGGCTTCAAAAAGGGGTGGCCTGAGTCAAAGAACTTCCTGACATTCAGGGCAACAGACAAATAGGTAAGCAAAAGACCCAAAGCAGGGTTTCTCCATTGAGACTCTCCTGGTCCCAATGATATCTGTGTTTTCTGACATGCTCTCATTCCCTTCAGCTATGCATTACATAGCCATGTCACAGATCTTGGAGGTGGTTCATATGGTGGACATAAAATCATAAGCCTATTCTGAAGAGTGGCCATAATTCTACGAAGAAAACAGGAACTTTGGAAGATAGTAGGTGTTGCACATCCATAAGGCAATCCACAGTCCATTCATAAATTAGGCAGGATGAATGCTGAGAAGCTTTCTACTAGACATGACAAATCCATTGATGCATTCTCTTTTCTAATGTCTACAACCACAGACACGGTGGGATACACAGACATAGAAACACTTGCCTTGTCAAAGGACTCAGTAGACACAGTCCATTCCAAACCAAACAAACTGCCTTTCCTACCTATTCTCAGAACATGAGACAAAACCACAAACTCACACCCACAACCACAAAGACACCTCCTTCCTCCAAGTAGGTATGTGACTATCTGGAGAGCCCTCTGACTGGTGGACCATTTTATGTTCCCCCGAAACGGCCTGTCCTGTCTCAGATCAGGTCTCTTTGGCTAACTCTGTGAAATTGTCCGGGACCAGCAGTGAGACACTACCTGCTTTCTCAGGAAAGGCCCCTCTTCAGAGCTCACCTGGCATTTGGACATACTCACATCAGTATTTACCAAGAAAGACGGACTCTGTCCTCTGTAAATCTAAACAAGTGAGCCCACTGGGACTGGAACTGGGACTGCCTCTGGGTGCCTGGATTCCAAGTTTAGAGTGTTCCTTCACCAAGAAAATTAGATGAGGTCACTTCTTTCTGGAACTGATTGAATTTGCTGCCTTTGCAACCACTTTGTCCTAACAGTTGCCTCCAAGGGTCTCATGAGATGGAGGCTGCCCCTATTTCCTGTTACAATTTCACAAGATAGAAAGTTATATCAACCATAGGCACCTGGGAACAGCTCTCTACATAGGCCTGGTTTGGTCCATCTTCTCTACATTAAGAAGATAGAGGCTGATTCAGACACATCCCTTCGTCATGACCAGGTTGTTTGCAATTGAAGATGATTTTTTCTCTCTCAGGTACTTCATAGTTCCCTATATCTTCTCCAGGGATTATATCTGCATAGACCTTTGAGCTTCTCAGCAGGTGAAAGTCTCCCTACATTTTTGTATTGTAAGACCAACTCAGTCCTGCTCTTTTGTAAAGATAGATTGAGGGAACAGTATATGGTTAGGGTTAATAACAGGTTCGATTTGTGTTAGGAATCATTCTGCTGGATGAATAAGAATATTGGGATCCTGTGGTATTTATAAGAATATAGAGGTGAAATATAAGTATGACAATGGAATTCTAGATAAGATTTGAAGCCCAGAAGTGCACTGGGCACTGGAGTGGGAAACTTAGCTTTGAACAATGTTCTGCAGAGATATCTCAGATAAATCAATATATAATGGCAAAGGACCATGTACCTTGGTTGATTGAATGTGTAAGAAAACATCCAGTCAAAAAGGGATAGTCGGTAGGATTAGGAAGATAGTGTAGGTTTAGATAGAAGAGTGAGAATAGGATTTGGACCAAAAGTACTTTAGCAATAGAGTTTTGGTTAGAGAGTGAATGGAAATGTCAGCACATGTGAAGAGTTGGTCAAAGTGATGAACTGGAAAAAATATGTAGGAAAGCATTTATCAATAGAAACATTAGGAAATCAGGCAAAGTATAAAGTGAGTGATAGGATTAGACATTTTCAACAGGTTGAGATTTAATATATAATCTTAGGAAGAAACAAATATGTAGTCACCGACAGGATAGACATTTGAGAGCATTAGGCAACCTGGACATGGATGGTTTTAGTAATCCATGCTCACTTCCTATTTAGGATTTGGTACAATCATAAGTGTGACATTTGCGTTTTGTGTCCAGAATATTACACTGAAAAAATGTATATTTATATCAGGTGACATGAGTATTTCTTCCACCATTTCTGGAAGCAATATGTTGAAGACATATAAATTAGTATTGGGGGTACAAATACGTGCACCCTGTGTCTCTGAATATAGAGAAAATGTATGAATAGACAATAGTGTGAATAAAGAATATAATTGGTTTCAACTTTAAAAAATGGATTGAAGTGATATCTGAAAATATAAAGAAAATTTTATATTGATAAACATACATTCATTCAAACCAATTATACATCTATTTGTAATATTAGGGTTATGGTTTATCATAAAGGGTGTGAGTTTTGCTTCAAAATTGATTATGGAAATCGAAAATAATGTGTTTGGGTAGAAGTCACATGAAAAGACCAGTCAAGACACCTGGAGGAATACATGTGTTCTGAAGCAGGAATTGATTGAAAGTGAAACAAATGCCCATAAATTTGTGAATTTGTGGATGAAATATATATCCTATGATGTCCATAATACGAATAAATATTAATGTACCAGGGTTTAATAAAAATGAACGTCAAAATGCACAGCTTGTCATATCGGAATCGAGGTGCATTGATGTTAAACTTGGTCAGTTACTGTAGAAATATTAGTTAAATCTGTTTTTCAGGTGGATGAATATTTCTGAGAATAATCTTGTGAAAAGTTGATTATAAATCCAAGTCCATGAACATGAATAAATTTAGCGAGTGTAAATAAGACACATATATTTCATATTTTCAAAAATCTGGAGAGTGTATATATATATATATATATATATATATATATATATATATATATATATTTACACAAAACACACACACAGACATTAAAAAGTAGCAATATATATGCCACTCAAAATTCATCTATAAATATATATCATCCAAAGATGCAAAAATATTTATTTTACTGAACATGAGTTTATGTATAATGTTTTTCTACTAGGAAGCTCCCCTATAGGTGGAATTTTCAGTTCCAACAACGATTTGGAGGAGTGATCTCTTCTCACAATTTGTATCTACCAAGTCAGCCAACTCACAAAAATGTACATGTGATACCAGGTAGGATACTATAAATGCATATAAAAATACATGTGATGAATAGGCTACAGAGAAAGGGACAGGAATTCATATATTTGTTAATTTTAAAAACACATGGAGAACTATTTCAATTGAAAATTGACCAGATTTATAACACCTACCATTTATCATGCAAAAGGCAAGTCCAAATATACAACATGCCTCCTCTGAAATGCTTGTATTTCTATTCTGTTTGCGTTACTTTTCTCCATCATATTAGGATTTGTAGTGAGAGTCTAGTAGGGTATGTGAATATTTCTGAGAATAATCTTGTGAAAATATGATTATAAATCCACATTCATGAATATGAAAAATTTAGGATGTGTAAAATAATACACATATATTTCATATTTTGAAAAATCTGGAGAGTGTATATATATATATATATATATATATATATATATATATATATATACACACACACACACACACAAACATTCACAGACATTAAAAAGTAGCACTATATGCCAATTTAAAATCACCATGAAATATATATCATCCACAGATCCAAATAAATTAATTTTACTGAACATCGATTTATGTATAATGTTGTTCAACTAGGAAGCTCACCCACAGGTTGAATTTTCAGTTCCAACAGCGTTTAGGAGGATTGATCCCTTTTCACAATTTGTATCTGCCAATTCAGCCACCACACAAGAACGTACGTGTGGTAACAGGTAGGATTCTAAATGTGCATATAAAAATACAGGTGCTGAATAGGCTTCAGAGTAAGGGAGACAGGAATTCACATATTTCTTAACTTTTAAAATCCATGGAGAACTATTTCAAAAAAAATTGACAAGATTTAAAACTCCTACACTATATAATTCAAAAGGCAAGCCCAACTATCCACCATGCCTCCTCTGAACTGCTTGTAGTTCTATTCTTTTGGGGGTATTTTTCTCCAACATATTAGGATTAGTAGTCAGAGTCTAGTAGGGTATGTGTTAATGTCAGTGATTCAGTATTTTGAATGGAAAATAGGAAAATGAATCCAATGTGTATGCAAATATGTGCTTCAGAAAAATCTTCCCACTCTCATCCAGAACAATCCCTTGACATTACCTTCGCCCCAAGTAAGACACAATTAGAGGAAAAGAGATAGAAAATATGTGAATACATATCTGAAATGGAATTTGATCAGGAGTTCACAACCATGGAGGTGGTAGAGGAGTTTTCAAAAGTAAGGGACAGTGTAAGCACTCCACAATCACAGAGCTCTGCTGGCCTAAAGACTTCTTGAGAAACTGCCTCTGAGTTTGGGCACTTGAAATATATGTTGTTTTCAGGAGCTTTTGCTTCCTTCTAGTGAGACGATCAAAGCTGGGTCAGCATCTATGTGACCTGGAGGACATAAATTGTAATATTCCAATGAACATGAGGGAGCAGTGCTGAATTCTCTCTTTGTTAGTATACTATGGCCACTTGGGGCTAAGTGTGTCCCCGCGTGGACTGTATATTCATTTGTTCCTCTTCCACTCTTCATTGTGTTTCTTGCTGCTGCACTGCGACTTTGGTATTTGCTTCACGAAATACATGGAGTTCAACTGGGACACAGTGGTCTAAGTGTCTGCCCGTGTGGACTGTGAAGCAATTTAGTAATCCTCCACTTTTCCTGGTGTTTCTTGCTGCTGCACTGCGAGTTTTGTATTTGCTTCATGAAATACAAGGAGTTCAACTGGGACACAGTGCTGGAGGGAGTTCTATCACATGTGGTGGCTCACACATGAGCATTCATGAAACCGGCCTCTATACCACATAGCTTGCTCCCTTGACCATAGCAACCAGATTCTGTAAATAACCCTAAAACCTCTCCATATAACAAGATGTGTTTACTTATAATGGTCTCCTGGCTGCACCATGTCCGTCTCATGACATTTGGAATCCAAAGGCAGATCCACATGGCCCCATCACAGATGTTTTATCACACACCTGCCTACCGCTGCTCTAGGCCCTCTACTCATCAGGCTCCAAATTACTGGCATCTCGGTTCTACACCATTTTCATTAAACCCAATCAATCAAGGCACTGTCTGGTACACTCATGATCAGAAATAGGACATCCAAAGGTTCTGTATGCCACCTGTTCATGGGAATTTCAAAAATTTAAACTATTTATCTAGCCATTTATCAAGGATGAAGTTGGAGGCACAGTGGATTTCAATTCATGCAGGAACCATTAAATGGTGAGTATGATCATTTCAATGAAAACTCTGGAGAACTCTCACAGGCAAGGCTTCCCAAAGAGTGTCCAAAAGGTCACCTGAAGCCAGGCTCATTGAGGTCTACAATTGAGATCCATGAGTGTTTTGATCTCAACTATGGCTGCCAAGTCTTTCAGAATAAAATCTTGTGGTATCCTGACTGAGATTCCCAGTGCTCTGTGGAAAGCTACCCTGGGCCTACATCTCAGGTTCCAAGGGCGACTCTCATGCATGGCCTCCTCAAATCCCAACACAACTCATGGCAATACTTCACTAAGCTCAGTTCCAGGACACAGTGTCTAAAAGGAGTCACACCAGAGTTCAGGCCCAGGAGGACCCAGTAATCTCTTCCAGCTACCACACATATGACCACAATTTAAATCAAAACACTCCCACATGGGCCTCATCTTCTTCTACACAGACACGCATCATAACCTCTGGCTGGAAGTTTCCATGAGGGGTGCAGCCCAAGACAGTGTCCAAAATAAGCTCCATTGCCCCTCATTTGCCAAAAGTCAGGGTGGCCTAAACACCCTTCCTTTGAACCAGGAGTGATCAAATAAGCCTGCCTTTAATACTGCTCTGCTTCTCCAATTTGAGGCCTAATTACTGTCAGGTGTAGATTTTCTATGTGATTTGGAGTCATGAGAAAACCCAAGCACCTATGGGCTATCCACTGTAGGGCTTTGAAGAACTCATTTGACCCAAATGATCCCTATTCTCACTTGACGGAAGTCAGGAACTGAAAAGGTCGGGCGAACTTCGGAGGAAAAGACGACCAAGAGACTGTCTCATGCCACAGCGAAGGGTTTATTGGGGGTCCAGCATGCTGAGGCTCAGAGCTCACTTCAGAGGAGCAAAGAACAAAGAGCCCCGAGAACAACTTGAGCAGAGTTTATATACATTCTTTAGAAAGGGCAGGGACTTTACATACATCATAGCCTCCTTTAGAAAATCATCATATACCGCGGGAAAATCAAATAATAACTCTAAAACATGATTAGCACATTCATTGGCGGGAACAGGTTGGGCAGCGGGTGATTGGTCAGCCGTGAGAAGGAGTATACATTTAAACTGATTGGTTGAAGCACTGAGATGTATACGTGCAGATCTGCATGGTTTCTGGGAAGGGGTGGTTAAGTAACGAGGTGGTCAGGGAAGATTTCAACACACATCTAATGGGAAGATCCGGGAATTGTCTTAAGTGCCACAGGAATTTCAGGTTCTGAGTGCAGCTTGGAAAATGTACAAAACCTGGTTCTTTACGTTTCAATTTCAATTTCTTTTATTCTTTCATTTCCCACCCCTTTTTCTGACTACTTTTAATCTTAAAAGTAATGAATCAAAATTATTGTGGGGTTTCACATTCTATTCCTACCAGTGCAGCATATTTCTGTCTGATTATCATGAGTTTCACCTGCCTAATCTGAGCCTGGAGAAAGGAAACTATGTGGTTAAGCAAACAAGGTCCCACAGTTAGCAACACCATAAGGATGATCAGGGGTCCAGCTAAGTCTGATATTAGTGTAGTTACCAGGGGTACTGGGTTAACCATGACTCAAAGCACCCTTGTTGAATCTCCCATTCTCTCTGGCTCTCTTCAAGGTATTTTCTTAATTTACTCATGAATTATTTTGCAACTCCAATATGGTCAGCATAAAAACAACATTCTTCTCTCAGTGCAACATAGAGGCCCTCTCCCTCATCAAGAGGAGGTCTAATCCTCACCTGTTCTGTAAAACAACGTCAGAGAGAGAGGTTAAGGATTCCTGCAAAGCTGTGATGGAGGTCTCTAAGTCTTCAAGTCTTGATTTATTGCTGTTTCTAATTGGGCCATTTGTTGTTAACCACGCATCATAGAAGCTGTTTCCATACCCACTCCTGCAGCAGCTCCTATCCCCAATAGGATGGCTAGAGTAAGGGACAATGGTTCCCCTTGATATCGGGTTGTTTGTCCCCCTAGTAGACCTTCAAATGATTAGGCATTATGATAGAGTACCCTGGAGAGTATCTGCACCATTACACAATAATTTACAGGGCTGTCAAAGACCTGGGCTGAAATACAAGGAGTTCTGACTGTGTGGAGTTCAGTACCATAAAGGTTCCTTTAATTAGTTCCCAGGGGGAGGAGTCAGATGTACTCTGGACTGGGGAAGTAGGCAAAGACGGAATCCAGGAAGTATTAGATGGTAGAGGGGTTCTGGTAGATCTAGGCATGGAAGGTTTAGGAGGCTTAACTCCTGACTTGAGGGTTTTGGGTCCTATTGCTGTGGGATTTTCTTTCTTTTTAAGCCAGACGGTGAACCAGAGACCAAATTCATCACCTGGGCCATAAATATAGAATCGCATTCCCCACGTATTTCCCATAGGCCAGGTTTTTCTGAGGTAGCCCCTTCCTTTGGAAGTGAAAGTTATATTGAGGGGGTAACATAGAGTATTCTTTCCACAGTGAGTTTTTGACACCACTGGGCTAGCAGCACATTTCTTGGGATCAATCCAGGTGTCATTTCATCCTACCGGAATCATACCTTTCTGGGGAGTTTGGGTTCCTCCATGCAGCTTTCATTTGTTCACAACCCCAAGATCTACAATAAAAGTCACTGGGTCCTCCACAGGTTTGGGCCTGTTTTATGACTTTGGAAATCAGGTGGGCACACATAATAGTCAAGACTGGCTAGTTTACACCTGAGCTGGGGGAGATGACATCCATAATTCATGGGTTAAGGTGGTCTATGTTGCCCTGGTTAGGGTTTGAGTGGGATCTGTGTGGGGTCCTCTATGTCAGGGAGATCCCAGTCAGGGAAGCCTATGGCAAGCTGACAAATGTCCGGGTGGAGAGATGGCCACCAAGTCCATAAGGTGGCTGTTTGTGAAATAGATCACACTACTTGCCCATTAGGATTCATTACTTGCCCTTGTTGCTGAGCACGCTGATGGGGATTAGGGCTGCTGGTGGTCATGGGAAGAATCCATAGCCCTACCCACATGACGGACACGCAACTTGAGATGGATACCAGTCTGTAGAAGTTTCCAGCCAGAGTCTGTACAGGGCTCAGGCATGAGATGGGAGGCATTGATCCAGGAAGTGATCCCATCCACTTTCACCACTGTGGGTGTTATAAGCAGCACCTGGTATGGTCCTTTCCAGTGGAGTTCCAGGGATGACACCTGACGCCATCTCATGTAGACGAAGCCTCCCACTTGATATCAATGTGGGGTTCCCTCGTCTCCAGTCTGATAAGCAGAGGCCAAATGTTTCCTCAGGTATCGCTGGGTGCTGGGTTTGTTAAAGGGCTTTAAATCTGTCAAGCAAGGGGGTGTGAAAGGAATCATTAAGTCTCATAGTTGGGATTAGGTCCCCTACTGGAGGAAGGGCACCATTGAGAATTTCATAAGAGGTGAGGTTACACAAAGAGGCAGAGGGGGTATTTCTTTCACAAAACAGTGCATAAGGTTGGAGCATAGTCCAATTTTTTATGCCAGTATCCAAGCTTAATTTTGTTAAGTACTCTTTGATGGTTCTATTCATCCTTTCTACCTGTCCTGAGCTCTAGGGTCTATAAGCACAATGTAACTTCCAATTAATCCCCAGGGTCCTGGCAAATCCCTTACTTTCCTGGGGCATGAATGCCGGTCCGTTAGCGGACCCTATTACCTTAGGCAGGCTGAACCTTGGAAAAATGTCTTCTACGATCTTTTTGACTACCATCTGAGCTGTTTCTTTCTTCATGGGGAAGGCTTCGACCCATCCTGAAAAAGTATCTACAAAGACTAGGAGATATTTAAGTTCATACCTTGCTGGCTTAATTTCAGTAAAGTTCAATTCCCAGAATTGTCCTTGTCTGGTTCCTTGTAAGCGCTTCCCTGCAGGAAGCTTGGATGGGTAAGCATTAACTACTTGGCAGACTTGACAAGCTCTAGTCACCTGCTCAGCTATTTCTTTCCTCTGTGAGTCAGTCAATAATAAGTCCTTTCTCCGGTCCTTTAAGAGTGCCTATATCTTCTCTGAGTCTAAGTGGGTGAGCTGGTGTACGTCTTTGACATAAAGGTGGGCTTTTTGAAATTGTAAACTTGGCTCTGTAGGATCCCAGAGTTCTGTATCTGTCTCCTCAGATGATAAGTTGCCTGAATGTTCCGGTGCGGCCAAGTCTCCTGATTGTTGTTCCCCCTGGTGTGGAAAAAGTTAACACAGTCACTCCATTTAGGGCTGACAATTAAGCTTCCTCATCTGCCCTTCTTTTTCCAACCGCCACGGGTTGGTTTCCCTTCTGGTGCCCTGGGCAGTGGACTATAGCTAGTTCCTTAGGGCCCTGCACTGCTGAGAGAAGTTGGAGGATCTCATCTTTGTTCTTTATTTCTTTCCAGGTGGAGGTTAATAACCCCCTTTGCTGGTAAATAGCCCCGTGCACATTTGCAGTGGCAAATGCATAGCGGCTATCAGTGTATATGGTGGCCCTTTTGCCTGTTGCTAGTTCCAATACTTTCGTAAGGGCAATCAGTTCTGCTTTTTGGGCTGATGTCAGTTCTGGGAGACCAGAGGAACAGATGACATTAATTTTGCTAACTACTGCTTCTCCAGCCCACCGCTTACCATCTTGGAGGAAGATGCTGCCATCCATAAACCATACAACTTCAGGGCAAGGCAGTGGCTGATCCTTCAAGTCTCGTCGTATACTGGTTTCCTCTGCCAGTATGTGTTGACACTCATGAGCGACGGGTCTTGATGATTCTTCTGGCAGCAGTGTAGCTGGGTTGAGTGGAGCAGCGGGTCCCAGCGTGATTCTGTCTTTGTCAAGCAAGAGGTTCTGGTAGTGGGTTATTCTAGAGTTTGATAGCCACATCTCTGGAGGCTGACAGATGATGCACTCCAGGGAATGGGGGACTATAATCGTTAGCTTCTGTCCCAACGTTAATTTATCAGCATCTTTTATTAGAAGGGCTGCCGCTGCTATAGCTCTTAAGCAATGGGGCGACCCACTAGCCACTGGGTCCAGTTTTTTTGATAAGTATTCTACCGGCCTTTTCCAAGGTCCCAAAGTCTCAGTGAGCACAACCCGTGCTATTCCTTTCTTTTCCTCGATGTAGAGACTGAAGGTTTTTTCTATATCTGGGAGTGCTAAGGCCGGAGCAGATAGCAGCACCTTTTTTCTGACATTATCAAAAGCTTGTTGGTGCTCAGGGGTCCATTGGAAGTGGGCATCCCCCTTTATCAGCGGGTATAAAGGGGCAGCCAGAGACGCGAACCCAGGAATCCATAACCTGCAAAAGCCGGCAGTCCCAAGAAACTCCCTGAGTTGTCTCTTATTAGATGGGGGCAGTATCTGCACAAAGGTTCGTTTTGTGGGCTCAGTGAGCCATCCTTTGCCACCCCTAAGAGAATAACCCAGGAAGATTACTTCTTGCTGACAAATTTGGGCCTTTTTGGCAGAAGCCCTATATCCAAGCCGAGCAAGCTTGGAAAAATAATGCTTGGGTCCCAGACTCATAGTTCTCTTTGGTGTCGGCTGCCAGTAGCAGACCATCCACATATTGGAGTATGGTGACATAGGGGTGTGCAGTTTTGAAGTCATTGAAGTCCTTGTGGAGGGGTTCATCAAGGAGAGTGGGAGAGTTTTTGAACCCCTGTGGGAGTCTAGTCCAGGTTAGTTGGACAGATGTTCCTTTTTCGGGGTCTATCCACTCAAAAGCAAACAGCAACTGACTGTCCTTATGTACGGGCAAGCAAAAGTGAGCATCTTTTAAGTCTAGCACAGTGTACCATTCCTGCTCCAGATTCAGAGCGCTAAGCAAATTATAAGGATTCGGTACAGTGGGGTGAATGTCCTGCACTCTGTTGTTGATCTCTCTTAGGCATTGAAGCGTCCGGTAGTCCCCAGTTCCTGGCTTTCTTACTGGTAGCAGGGGGATATTCTAGGACAAATGACAGGGCCTTAAGACCCCAAGAGCCAGGTATTTCTGAATATGGGCCCTTATCCCATCCTTAGCTTCTTTGATTAGAGGATATTGTTTAACACTGATTGGAGAGATAGAGGCTTTTAATTCTACTACTATTGGAGGTTGTTATATGGCTAGACCTAACCCAGCAGTTTCTGCCCAGGCATTAGGATAATCTTTTATCCATTTCTGGGGTAGTTTGCCTGTTTGATCAGTCCTAGGAGGCGCAAAGTGTTGATGTTCATCTTCTACGGATGTTGTCAAAGCCATGACTATGGGAGTTTTTACTGAAGGCCTTAGAAACTCCACTTGGGGACCATCAGGGTTAAAGGTTATTCTAGCCCAGAGTTTGGTAAGCAGATCCCAGCCCATCAATGGGGCTGGGCATTCTTGGATTACTTGGAAAGCGTGGTGGACTTTTCCATTTCCTAGGTCCATAGTCCTCTTAGTTGTCCCAGCCCAATATCTACTGCCATTAGTACCTTTAACAGGGGACCATTTATTTGATAGGGGGCCCAGTGGGGTCTTAAAGGTTGATTATACTGCTCCTGTATCCACTTCAAAGTTCACTGGGGTCCCCTCCACTTTAAATGTTACCCTGAGCTCGGAGAGGGGATCCGAGCCCCAACTTTCCTAGTCCTCTTCTAGAGTCAGCACGGCGGACTGGCATCTCTGCTTCTTTCGGGGGCACTCTTTGGCCTAGTGTCCTGTTTTCTTTACAGTAGGCACACTGATCTGAGGCCAGGGGCAGCCATTGGCGGGGGCCCAGGTATCCCTTTCTGTCTCCCTGCTTTTTAACTTCTGGCATATTTGGTGCTCTGACCAGAACCTTAGTCAATGCTTTAGTCTGCCTTTCGCTCCTTTCATCCTCCTTTTGTTCCCTTTCCGTCTCTCTCCTCTGTTCCCTTTCCTCCTCAGTTTCTCTCTTATAATATACTTTCTCAGCATCTCTTACTAAATCTCTCAAGGTCTTATCTTGTAATACATCTAGACGTTGTAACTTTCTCTTAATATCTAGGGCAGCGTGCTCGATAAAGGCCATTGCAACAGATGCTTGTTCATCCTCTGCCTGAGGATCAAAAGGAGTATATTTCCTATATGCTTCCATAATTCTCTCCAGAAACATAGAGGGAGACTCATTAGGCCCTTGGATAATCTCTCTTACCTTGGCCAAATTAGTCGGCCCTCTGGCGGCCACTCGGAGACCCGCTATTAGAGTCTGGCGATAAGTGGACAGATGGTACCTACATTTAAAGGTGTTTGGGTGCCAGTTGGATCGGTTCATTGGCCCGTAGGGACGGAGAGGAAGCATCATAGGGGCTTCCGAGTTTTCTATTATCCGTCACCGGCGGGTTCCTTTAGGTGGCCCAGCTTCCTCCAGGGGAGGAGGGGTTGCTGCTGCTGCAGAGAAGTCCCCTGGAGTGCTTGGGTCTGGCCCAATTGCCTCTAGCGGCGGAGAGGCTGAGTCAGCGGCGAGAATATCATCTGGAACGTGTTGGGGGTTGGAGAGCGAGGGTAGAGGATAAGGAGGGGGAGGAGTGTCCAGTCTTGTGACTCAGGGAGAATGGAAGGAAGAGGGGGAGGAGTGGAAGGTTTGAATGATAGGATGCTGGGGGAAGGGGTATACGGCTGTTGATCTGGGTGGCCACGTGGCCCCGGCTGAAAGACAATATCTCTGACTTTTCGGATTAGAGTGAAGTAGAAGGATCCTTCTGGGGGGCCACCTGACTCCGAGAATGGGCCATTCTGAAGCACAGAGAATCTGCCAGGTACGGCATTTTACTGAAAAAGAAAGATTCTGGGCCCTTGAGCAGACATCAGTCCAATGATCAAGTGTCAGGGACAGAGAAGTGGAAGTGCTTTGTCCCATAATGAGAGTTACTCAAACAGGGACAGTGAAGACACAAACGCAACACAGACAAAGACAAACAGTAAACGTTTAACATGAGTCCAAGACAAAGATTAGAACTGAGTAACTGCCAAAACCTGATGGGTTAGACAATAAAGACAGCCCGTAAACTCAACATGAGTTCAGAACAATGACCAAAACTGAGTAGCCGGCAAAACCTGATGGGCTGGCGAACCGAATCCTGAAGCAAAATATAAACGAGTTGAGGAAATTAGTATTCCTTGATTTCTCTAGTCCTCTGGAGTGTCCCCCAGGAACGTGGCCTGTAGCTCTGTGACACATCTGTCAGCCACCATCAGAGAGAGCTAATGCTCTTCACTGACAGCCACTTTGCCAATCCATAACCTGAAACCCAAAACCAGAAAGAGGTGCCTTACTTACCCCGAGAGGAGTCCATTGGGGTCTTTCGTCCACCGCTGCCGGATATCTCACCTGGGGCCTCCAGATGAATAGGTGGGGCGAACGTCAGAGAAAAAGACCACCAAGAGGCTTTCTCATGCAACAGCAAAGGTTTTATTGGGGGTCCAGCATGCTGGGGCTCAGAGCTCACTTTAGAGGAGCAAAGAACAAAGAGCCCTGAGAACAACTTGAGCAGAGTTTATATACATTCTTTAGAGAGGGCAGGGACTTTACATACATCATAGCCTCCTTTAGCAATTCATCATATACCATGGGAAAATCAAATAACAACTCTAAAGCATGATTAGCACTTTCATTTGCGGGAACAATTCGGGCAGGGGGTGATTGGTCAGCCCTAAGAAGGGGTATACATTTAAACTGATTGGTTGAATACCTGAGATGTATACTTGCTGAGCTGCAGGGATTCTGGGAAATGGTTGCTAAGTAACTAGGTAGTCAGGGAAGATTTCAACACACATCTAATGGGCAGATCCGGGAATTGTCTAAACTGCCACAGGAAAGTGCAGCTTGGAAAGTTTACAAACCTGGTTCTTTACATTTCAATTTCAATTTCAATTTCTTTTATTCTTTCAGAACCTTACAGAGAAAGGCAAGAGACTTAATCCACAATGACTGCTCTTTTGGCCATTTTGGTTTTGGATGCACACATGGGATCTTTCTTTCAATCCATCTGGTGCTGATAATCTAAGTCACAGCCTCACACAGGGCCAAGAGGCTAATTAAGACACAACCATTTTCAAAGCAATTACTACTCTGAGGTCAGTTACAGAACTCAGTCTCTGAGGAGAATCACACCAGTGTTCAAGGCTAGGTGCACCCAGTCATCTTTTCCAACCACCACATAAATGACCACAATTAAAACCAAAACAATCCCACATGGCCCTCATCTTCTTCCATAGAGTCACTCATCATAACCTCTGGCTGGAGGATTCCTTGAATATCGCAGCTCAAGAGAGTGTCCAAAATAAGCTTCCTTGCCCCTCATTTGCCTAAACTCAGGGTGGCCTGGACACCCTTCCTGTGAACTAGGATTGATCACATAGGTCTGCCGCTAATACTGCTCTACTTCTCCAATTAGAGGCCTACTGACTGTCAGGTATAAATTCCTTATGTGATTTGCATTCATGATTAAACCCAAGCACCTCTGAAGAGCTTGGAAGAACTCATTTGACCCAAAAAAACCCTATACTCCCTTGAAGAAGGTCAGGAACCTAACAGAGGAAGGCAAGAGACATCATCCACAATGACTTATGTTTTTGCCATTTTGGTTTTGGATGCACACATTGGATGTTTCTTTAGATCCATCAGGCGCTGAAAATCTAAGCCATAGCCTCTCACAGGGCCAAGAGGCTGATTCAGACACATGGCTTTCCAAAGCAATTAAGCAAAGAGTCACAGGTGATGCCCATTCATTTCCATTTGAAAACTGTTTCCTTCAGGCTTCACAAAGGGGTGGCCTGAGGCAAAGACCTTCCTGACATTCAGGGCAAAAGATCAATAGGTTAGCAAAAGGCCCAAAACAGGGTTTCTCCACTGAGGCTTTTCTGGTCACACTGATATCTGAGTTTTCTGAGATGCTCCAATTCCCTCCAGCTATCCAGAACATAGCCATGTCACAGAGTTTGGAGGTGGTACATATTTTGGACACAAAACCATGAGCCTATTCTGGAGAGTGGCCAAAATTCAGGAACAAAACAGAAACTTAGTAAGATAGTAGGTGTTGCCCATCGATAAGGCAACCTGCAGTCCATTACTAAAATGGACAGGATGAATGCTGGGAAGCTTTCTACTAGACAGGACACATCCATTGATGCATTCTCTTTTCTAATGTCTACAACCATGGACACAGTGGGAGACACAGACACAGAAACACTTGCCTTGTCAAAGTTCTTTCTAGAAATAGTCCACTCCAAACCAAACACACCGCCTTTCCTACCTATTCTCAGAACATGAGACAAAACCACAAACTCACACACACACACTCAAAAAGGCACCTCCTTCCCCCAAGTAAGTCTGTGACTATCCAGAGTGTCCTTTGACTGGTGGGCCATTTTATGTTCCCCCGAAAAGGCCTGTCTTGTCTTAGATCTGGTCTCCTTGTCAAACACTGTGAAGTTGTCAGGAGCCTGTTCTGACCACTACATGCTTTCTCAGGGAAGGCCCGTCTTCAGAACTCTCCTCGCATTTGGCCATCCTCACATCAGTAGGTACCAAAAAAGACAGACTCTGTCCTTGGTAAATCCAAACATGTGAGCCCACTGGGACTGAGACTGGGACTGGCTCTGTGTGCCTGGCTTCCTGGATCCCAAATTCAGAGAGTTCCATCACCAAGGAAGTGAGGTAGGTCACTTATTTCAAGAATTTAATGAGTTCACTGCCTTGGCAACCACTTTGTTATAACAGTTGCTTCCAAGGGTCCCATGAGATGGAGGATACCCTACTTCCTCTGACACTTTCACTAGTTACAATGGTATATCAACCATATGAAACCAGAAACAGCTCTCCACATTGTCCTGGTTTGGTCCATATTCTCTCCATTAAGAATAGAGAGGCTGATTCAGACACAACCCTTCATCCTGACAAGGTTGTTTGCCATGGAAGATGACTTTTGCTCTCTCAGGTCCTACATAGCTGCCTAATACTTCTCCAGGGATCATTTCTGCTTGGACCATTGAGTTTCTAAGCAGGTGGAAGATCCCCTACATTCCTGTATTGTAAGACAAACTCTGTCCCTGCTCTTCTGTAAAGGTAGATTGAGGGAACAGTGTATGGTTAGGGTTAATAACAGGTTCGATTTTGGTGAGGAGTCATTCTGTTGGATGAATAATGGTATTGGGAACCTGCGATATTTACAAGAATATATAGGTAAAATATAAGTATGGAAACAGAAATCTAGGTATGATTTGAAGCCCAGAAGGACATTGGGACCTTCATTGGGATACTTAGCTTTGAATTATGTTCTGCACAGATGTCTCAGATAAATTGATATACAATGTTATAGGACCTTGTACCTTGGATGATTGAATGTCGAAGAGAACATCCAGGATAAAAGGGATAGTTGGTAGTATTAGGAAGACAGTTGTAAGTTTAAAAAGAAGAGTGAGTATAAGTTTTGGACCAAAAATTCTTTAGCAATAGGGTTTCGGGTAGAGAGTGAATATGAATGTCAGAACGTGTGAAGAATCAGTCACAATGATGAACTGGGGAAAATATGTAGGAAAGCAGATATCCATAGAGACATTAGGAAATCATGCAAAGTGTAAAGTGAGTGATTGGATTAGACATTTTCAATATGATTGAGTTTCAATATATAATCTTAGGAAAAAACAAATATGTAGTCCCCAAAAAGATTGACAAGTGGGAGCATTAGGCAGCCTGGACATGGATGTTTTTAGTAATCCATGTTCATTTTCCATTTAGACTTTGGTACAATCATAAGTGTGATGTTTGCATTTTCTGACCAGAATATTACTGTGATAAAATGTATATGTGGATCAGGTAACATGAGTATTTCTTCCACCAATTTTGGAGCCATATTTTGAAGATGTATAAATTAGTATTGTGGGTAAAAATAGATGTACCCTGTGTCTATGAATATAGAGATAATGCATGAATAGAGCGTAGTGTGAATAAATAATATTACTTTTTCCAACTTTAAATAATGGATTAAATTGATATCTAAAAATATTCAGGAAATCTTATATTGATATACATACATTCATTTCAACCAGTAATACATCTAATGGTAATATTAGGGTTGTGGTTTATCCTGAAGTGTGTGTGAGTTTTGCTTCAAACTGATTATGGAAATCAAATATAATATTTTTGGAAAGAAGTCTCATGAAAAGACCAGTCAAGAAACATGGAGGAATACTTGTGTTCTGAAGCAGGAAGTGATTGACATTGAAACAAATGTCTAAAAATTTGTGAACTTGTGGATAAAATATATATCCTACGATGTGCATAAACTGCAGAAATAGTAATGTACCATTGTTGAATAAAAATGAATGTCAAATTATATGTCATGTCCCATAGGAGTCTTCTTGCGTTGATATTAAACTGGGTCAGTTACTCTAGAAATATTAGGATTTGTGTGCAGCTTTCACTGAAGTCAGTTTTCAGTACTAGGAAACAAATATATATTTCAAGTTGATGAATAATTCTGAGAATAATCTTGTGAAAAATCGATTATAAATCTAAATACATCAACATGAATAAATTTAGGGAGTATATATAAGACACATATATTTCATATTTTGAAAAATCTGGAGAGTATGTATATATATATATATATATATATATATATATATATATATACACACACACAAAACACACACAGACTATAAAAAGTAGCAATACATATGCTAATCGAAATTCATCATTAAATATATATATATATATATATATATATATATATATATATATATATATATATATAATTCACATATGCAAAAATAATTATTTTACTGAACATGGATTTTTGTATAATGTTTTTCTATTAGGAAGCTCACCCATAGGTTGAATTTTCAGTTTCAACAGCGTTTAGGAGGAGGGATCTCTTCTCACAATTTGTATCTTCCAAGTCAGACAACACAAAAAAATTAACCTGTGATACCAGGTAGGATTCTATATGTGCATATAAATATACATGTGCTGAATAGTCTATAGAGAAAGGGAGACAGGAATTCACACATTAGTTAATTTTAAAAACACATGGAGAATTATTTTAACCAAAAATTGACTAGATTTATAAAACCTACCCTTTATCATGTAAAAGGCAAGTCCAAATATACACCATGCCTCCACTGAACTGCATGTATTTCTATTTTGTTTTGGTTATTTTTCCTCCATCATATTAGGATTAGTAGTCAGAGTCTTGTAGGGTATGAGTTAGTGTCATGGTTTCAGTATTTTGATTGGAAAATAAGAAAATGAATCCAATGTGTATGCAAATATGTGCCACACAAAAATATTCCCACTCTCATCCAGAACAATGAATTGCCATTACCTTCACCCCAAATAAGACACAATTAGAGGAGAAGAGTTAGAAAATCTGTGAATACATATATGGAATGGAACATAATCAGGAGTTCACAACCTTGGAGGTGGTAGAGGAGTTTCCAAAAGTTAGGGTCAGGGTAAACACTCCACAAACAGGAGCTTTAGCT
Source organism: Callospermophilus lateralis (assembly GCF_048772815.1). Taxonomy (NCBI): domain Eukaryota; kingdom Metazoa; phylum Chordata; class Mammalia; order Rodentia; family Sciuridae; genus Callospermophilus; species Callospermophilus lateralis. The sequence goes on from NW_027513573.1 coordinate 1,547,710, forward strand.
TCATTTGTAGTGAGACCATCAAAGATGGGTCTGCATCTATGTGACCTGGAGAACATGGTTTCTTTTTTTTTAATGAACATAAGGGAGCAGTGCTGAATTCTCTCTTTGTAGGTAAACTGTGGCCACTCGGGTCTAAGTGTCTCCCCATGTGGACTGTGAAGCCATTTGGTCATCCTCCACTTTTTGTGGTGTTTCTTGCTGCTGCACTGGGAGTATGGTATTTACTTAACGAAATACAATGAGTTCAACTGCGACAAAATGCTAGAGTGAGTTCTGTCATGTGTGGTGGGTCAGGTTCTCCAGGAGAATGCACCAACAAGTCTTCTATCCAACATAGCTTGTCCCCTTGACCATAGCAACCTGTTTCTTAAAATTGACGTTAAACCTCTCCATATAACGAGATGCCTTTACATATAAGGGTCTGCTGGCTACACTATTTCAGTCACAAGCCATTTGGAAGCCAATGGAAGATCCACATGACCCCACCACAGATATTTTATCACACATCTGCACACCACTGCTCTATGCCCACTACTCAGCAGGCTCCAACTTACTGGCATCTCTGTTCTACACCATTTTCATAAAACCAAGTCAATTAAGTCACTGTCTGGTACACTCATGATCAGAAACAGGACATCCAAGATTCTCCAGTGCCACCTGGTCATAGGAATTTCAATTATATCATGGTATTTATCTGGGATTAGGAAGATAGATGGTAGGATTAAAAAGAAGGGTGAGTAAAGGATTTGGACATTAAGTTCTGCTTCTCCAATTTGAGGCGTATTGTCATGCATGGGCGACTCTCATGCCTGGCCTCCAAAAATCCCAGCACAATTCATAGCAATACATCTCTAAGGTCATTTCCAAAACTCCGTTTCTAAGGGGAATCACACGAGAGTTCAAGCCCAGGTGGACCCATTCATCTCTTCCAACCGCCACACAAGTGACCACAATTAAAAACAAAACACTCCCACATGGAGCTCATTTTCTTCCATGTAGACACTCATCATAATCCCTTGCTAGAGGTTTCCATGAGGGACACAGTCCAAGACAGTGTCCAAAATAAGCTCCCTTCCCCCTCATTTGCCTAAAGTCAGGGTGGCCTGGGCACCCTTCCTGTGAACCAGGAGTGATCAAATAGGCCTGCCATTAATGCTGCTCTGCTTCTCGAATTTGAGGCCTACTGACTGTGGGATTTAGATACTTTATGTGAATTGGAGTCATGAGAAAACCCAAAAATCTCTGGGCTTCCCTCTGCAGGGCTTTGAAGAACCCATTTGAGTGAGTCTAGGAGTTGGACCAAAAGTTCTTTAGCAATAAGGTTTTGGTGAGAGAGTAAATGTAAATGTCAGCACATTTGAAGGGTCATTCCCAATGATGAACTGGAGAAAAGGTATTTGAAAGCAGATATCAATGGAGACATTAGGAAATCAGGCAAAGTACAAAGTGAGTGGTAGGATATGACATTATTAACAGGGTTGAGTTTGAATATATAATCTTAGGAAGAAACAGATATGTAGTCACCAATAGGAATAATATTTGAGAGCATTAGGGAACCAGGACATGGATGTTGTTAGTAATACATGCTCACATTCAATTTAGGCTTTGGTACAGTCATAAGTGTGACCCTTGCATTTTGTGTCAGGAATATTACTGTGATGAAATGTATATGTATATCAGGTGACTAGAGTATTTTTTCCACCATTTCTGAAAGCAATATTTTAAAGACTTATAAATTAGTATTGGGGATACAAATACATAGACCCTGGGTCTATGAATATAGAGATGATGCCTTAATAGACCATACTGTGAATAAATAATATAACAGGTTCCACTTTTAATATTGGATTGAATTGATATCTGAAAATACATAAGAAATTTTATGTTGATATACAATCATTCATTCCAAACAGTTATACATCTAATGGTAATAATAGAGTTATGGTTTATCACGATGGGTGTGTGAGTTTGCCCCAAAAGTGATTATGGAAATCGAAAACAATGTGTTCAGAAAGAAGTCTCATGAAAAAAACAGTCAAAAAAGCTGGAGAAATACATGTGTTCTGAAGCAGGAAGTGATTGAAAGTGAAACAAATGCCTATAAATTTGCTAAATTGTGGAAGAAATATATATCGTATGATGTGCATAAAATGAAGAAAACTAATATACCAGTGTTGAATAAAAATGAACGTCAAAATAGACATCATGGAACATAGGAATCTACTTGCACCGATGTTAAACTGGGTAAGTTACTGTAGAAATATTAGCATTTGTATATACCATTCACTGAATTTAGTTTTCAGAACTAGGAAACAGATATGTAGTTCAGGTGGATGAATATTTCTGAGAATAATCTTGTGAAAAGTTGATTAGAAATCCAAATATATGAACATTAATGAATTTAGGAGTGTATAATAAGACACATATATTTTACATTTTGAAAAATCTGGAGAATATATATATATATATATATATATATATATATATATATATATATATATATATATACACACACACACAAAACCCACACAGAGCAATTAAAAAGTAGCAATATATATGCCAATCAAAATTCATCGTGAAATTTGTATGATCCACATATCCAAAAATATTTATTTTACTGAACATGGATTTATATATAATGTTGTTCAACTAGGAAGCTCCCCCATAGGTTGAATTTTCTGTTCCAAAATTTGTATCTGTCAAGTTGGCCACCTCACAAGTATGTACGTGTGATACCAGGTAGGATTCAATATGTGCATATACAAATACATGTGCTTAATAGGCTACACAGAAAGGGAGACAGGAATTCACATATTTGTTAACTTTAAAAACACACGGAGAACTACTTCAATTAAAAATTGACTAGATTTATAACTCCAAACCTATATATTGCAAAAGGCAAGCCCAACTATACACCACCCCTCCTCTGAACTGCTTGTATTTCTATTCTGTTTGAGTTATTTTTCTCCATCACATTAGGATTAGTAGTCAGAGTCTAGCAAGCTATGGGTTAGTGTCAGGGAATCAGTATTTCGAATGGAAAATTGGAAAATGAACACAATGTGTATGCAAATATGTGCTACACAAAAATCTTCTAATTCTCTTCCAGAAAAATTTATTGTAATTAACTCCGCCCCAAGTAATACAGAATTAGAGAAGAAGAGTTAGAAAACCTGTGAATACATATCTGGAATGGAATATGCTCACGAGTTCACAACCTTGGAGGTGTTAGAGGAGTTTCCCAAAGTAAGGGACACAGTAAACATTTCTCAAATGTGGAGCTCTGGTGCCCTAAAGACTTCTTGGGAAACTGCCTATGTGGTTGGGCACTTGAAATATATATTGTTTTCAGGAGCTTTTGATTTCTTTCTAGTGAGACCATCAAAGCTGGGTCTGCATCTATGTGACCTGGAGCACATGGATTCTTATTTTCCAATGTACATGAGGTAGCAGTGCTGAATTCTCTCTTTGTAGGTAAACTGTGGCCATTGTGGGCTAAGTGTCTCCCTGGGGGACTGTGAAGCCATTTGGTCATCCTCCAATTTTCATGGTGTTTCTTGCTGCTGCACTGGGACTTTGGTATTTGCTTCACGATATACAAGGAGTTCAAATGGGACACAGTGGTGGAGGGAGTTCTGTCTTGTGCGGTGGGTCAGGGTTCTCAGGAGAATGCACCAAGCAGGCTTCTATCCCTCATAGCTTGCCCCCTTGTCCATAGAAACCTGGTTCTGAACATTGCCCTGAAACCTCTCCATATAACAATATGCCATTTCATTGAACATTCTGCTGGCTGCACCATGTTAGTCACAAGCAATTTGGAAGCTAATGGCAGATTGACATGGCCTCACAAAGATGTTTTATCATACACCTTCCCACCTCTGCTCTAGGCCCACCACTCAGTAGGCTCCAACTTACTGGTATCTCTGTTCTACACCATTTTTATGAATCCCAGTCAATCAAGGCACTGCCTGATAGATTCATGAATGATGTAGGACATCCAAATGTTCCCAGTGCGACCAGGTCATGGGAAATTCAAAAATTTCATGGTATTTATCTAGGCATTTTTCAAGGATGAAGTTGGAGGCACTGTGGGTTTTAATTCATTCGGGAACCATTAAATGGTGAGGATGCTCATTTCAATGAACACTATCGAGAACTCTCACAGGCAAGACTTTCCAAAGAGTGGCCAAAAGGTCACATGAAGCCAGGCTCATTGAGGTCTACAATGTGAGGTCCATGTTTGTTTTGATTCTCAACTATGGCTGACATGCCTTTAAGAATAAAATCATGTGATATCCTGGCTGAGATTCCCAGTGCTCTGTGGAAAGGTACCCTGGGCCTATATCTCAGTTTCCATGGGTGACTCTCATGCGTGTCCTCCTAAAATCCCAACACAAGTCATGGCAATACTTCTCTGAGGTCAGTTTCAGAACTCACTCTCTAAGGGGAATCACGCCACTGTTCAAGCCCAGGTGGACCCAGTCACCTCTTCCAACCGCCACACAAATGAAAACAATTGAAACCAAAAAAAATCCCACATGGCCCTCATTTTATTTCATATAGACACTGAACATAACCTCTTGCTAGAGGTTTCCATGAGGAGCACAGTACAAGACAGTATCCAAAATAAGCTCCCTTGCCCCTCGTTTGCCTAAAGTTTGAGTGGCCTGGACACCCTTCCTGTGAAACAGGAGTGATCCAATAGGCCTGCATTTAATACTGCTCCACTTCTCCAATTTGAGGCCTACTGACTGTGGGATTTAGATTATTTATGTGTATTGGAGTCATGATAAAACCCAAGCACCAATGGGCTAGCCTCTGCAGGGCTTTAAAGAACTCATTAGACCCAAAAGATCCTTTTTCTCACTTGATGGAGGTCAGGAAACTTACAGAGAAAGACAAGAGAATTCACCCACAATGACTGCTCTTTTGGCCATTTTGGTGTTGGATGCATACATGGGATCTTTCTTTACATCCATCAGGTGCTGACAATCTAAGCCACAGCCTCACACTGGGCCAAGAGCCTGATTCAGACACATCCCTTTCCAAAGCAATTAAGCAAAGAGACACTGGTGATGCCCATTCATTTCCATTTGAAAACGGTTTTCTTCAGGCTTCACAAACTGGTTGGCCTGAGGCAAAGTCCTTCCTGACTCAGGGGAAAAGAACAATTGTTAAGCAAAAGGCCCAACCACGGTTTCTCCACTGAGATGTTAGTAGTCACACTGATATCTGAGTTTTCTGAGATGCTCACCATTCCCTTCAGCTATCCAGTATATGGCCATGTGACAGAGCTTGGTGGTGGTACATATCTTGGACACAAAACCATGAGCCTATTCTGGAGAGTGGCCAGAATTCAGGAAGAAAACTGGAACTTAGGAAGATAGCAGGTGTTACCCATTGATTATGCAAGCCCTGGTCCATTCATTAATTGGGCAGGATGAATGCTCGGAAGCTTTCTAATAGACAGGACACTTCTTTGATGCATTCTTTTTTTCTAATGTCTACAACCACGGACACAGTGAGGTACACAGACATAGAAACACACGCCCTGTGAAACGACTTAGTAGAAACATTTCACTCCAAACCACAAAACCGTCTTTCCTACCTATTCTCAGAACATGAGACAAAACCACAAACCCACACCAACACCCAAAAAGGCACCTGCTTCCCTCAAGTAGGTCTGTGACTATCCAGAGTGTCCTCTGACTTCTGGACCATACTATGTTCTCCTAAAATGGCCTGTCCTTTATCAGATCTGGTCTCCTTGGTCAACTCTGTGAAGTTGTCAGGAGCTAGTGGTGAGCCACTACCTGCTTTCTCAGGAATGGCCCCTCTTCAGAGCTTTTCTGGTATTTGGCCATTCTCACATCAGTAGGTACCAAGAAAGATTGACTCTGTCCTTGGTAAATCCAAACAAGTGAGCCCACAGGGACTGTGACTGAGACTGGCTTGGATGCCTGGCTTCCTGGATCCCATGTTCAGAGAGTTCCATCACCACGGAAGTGAGGTGAGGTCACTTCCTTCAGGAACTGAATGAGTTCACTGGCTTGGCAACCACTTTGTCCTAACAGTTGCTTCCAAGGGTCACATGAGATGGTGGCTGCCCCAACTTCCTGTGACACTTTCACAAGTTACATTCGTATATCAACCATAGGAACCTGGGAACAGCTCTCCACAGAGGCCTGGTTTGGTCCATCTTCTCTACATTAGGACGAGAGAGGCTGATTTGGACACAACCCTTCATCCTGGCCAGGTTGTTTGTCATGTAAGATGACTTTTACTCTCCCAGGTCCTTCATAGCTGCCTACGTCTTCTCCAGAGGACATTTCTGCATGGACCTTTGAGGTTCTCAGCAGGTGGAAGATCCACTACATTCCTGTATTGTAAGACTAACTCTGTCCCTCCTCTCTGTAATGTTAGATTGAGGGGAAAGTGTACGGTTAGTGTTAATAACATTTTCGATTTGGGTTAGGAATCATTCTGCTGGATGAATAATGGTATTGGGAACCTGTGATATGTATGAGAATATATAGGTGAAATACATGTATGAAAACAGAAATCTAGGTAAGTTTTGAAGCCCAGAAGAGAATTGGGCCCTTGATTGGGATACTTAGCTTTGAATTAGGTTCTGCACAGATGTGTCAGATTAATCAATATTCAATGGCCTAGGACCTTGTACCTTGGATGATTGAATGTAGAAGAGAACATCCAGTCAAAAAGGGATAGTCGGTAGTGAAAGGTTAATAAAATAGGTACTTGTCACTTCCTGTTTCTCTGTATGCTTAACAAAACACTTTTGAAATCTTGAGAACTCTTTGCTAATCTTGTTCCCAGAATGTGCTCTCCCCAACTGCCAAACTGCAGAATGTACTCCCTCACCCGTGTGCACGCACACTGCCCACTCACCCGGACCCATCAATAAACTTTCCTCCCTGCCCTCTCCAAGAAAATTATATAAACTCTGCTTAAGGTGTTCTCAGGACTCTCATCTCTTTTCAATTGAGCTCTGAGCCCCAGCATGCTGGACCCCCAATAAACCCTTTGCTGTTGCATGTGACAATCTCTTTGTGGTCTCTTCCTCCAAGGCTTGCCTGACCTTTTCATATGGAGGTTCCACTGAAATCCAGCAGCTGCGAATGTGAGACCCCATGTGTCGTGGCTTTCACTATTTGTGTATCTTTCATTATGGGACAGAGCACTTCAATGCCTCTGTCCCTGACCATTGATCACTGGCCCAAAGTCCACATAAGGGCTCAGAATCTTTTTTATTTAGTAAAACACTGGACCTGGAAGACGCTCTGTGCCTCAGAATGACCCACCTTTCGAGTCGGATGGCCTCTAGAAGGATCTTTCTACTTCCCACTAATTTAAAAAGTTAGAGATATTGTCTTTTAGCCAGGGCCACATAGCCATCTGGATCATTCCGCCATATATCTTAACTTTGCAGGACCTCTGCAAATCTCCTCCTCCATGGGTGAAGCCTTTCCTTACCGCTGCCCCTGCTCCTACTCCTTCCCCCATGATCTCTCAAACCCTCTGCTCTTCTTCCTTCTCCACCCTCTGTTCTCCCTGAGTCAAAAGATTTGACTCTACTGGATTCTCCTCCCCCTCCTTATCCCCTGCCCTCTTCCCCCAATCCCCAACAACCTCTAAGTGATTCCCCTGCTGCTGACTCAGCCTCTCTGCAATTGGAGGAGCACAGCACCCTCCAGATAGCTCCCCAGTGGCACACACAGCCCTTCCTTCCCTTGAGGAAGCTGGCCCGGCTATAGGAACTCGCCAGCAGTGAATTGTTGAAAACACTGGAACTCCCATGATGCTCCCCCTCCATCCCTATGGGCCAAAGATTGACGACGGCCATGGGGGAAAAAATGCAAGCCTACCAGTTTTGGCCATTCTCCTCTTCAGAAGTACATAATTGGAAATATAACAATCCCCCTTTTTCTGAGCACCCCACCTGGCACACAGGTCTGGTTGAGTCATTGATGTTTTCACACTAGCCTACTTGAGATGACTGCCAACAACTCATAGGGACTGTCTTCATGACAGGGGATCAAAATAGAATACTCCTGGAAGCTGGAAAAAAATATCCTCTGACCAGATGCGTGACTGACACAACTTCCCAAGATAATCAAAGCCAGCTTTCCTTTGAACCAACCCAACTGTGGCCCCCAAATCTTTGAAGGTAGGGAGCATCTGTTCACTTATCACCGGGCTCTAATAGTGGGTTTCCGTGCGGCCGCTAGGCGACCAACTAATTAGGCCAAGGTAAGAGAGATTATTCAAGGGCCTGAAGAACCTCTCTCTATGTTTCTATAGAGAATTATGGAGGCATATAGAAGATATACTCCTTTCAATCCTCAGGCAGAGGATCAAAAGTCATCTGTCACAATGGCCTTTATTGGGCAAGCTGCCCTGGATATTAAAAGAAAGTTAAAATGCTTAGATGGATTACAAGATATGACTTTGAGAGATTTAGTCAGAGAAGCCGAGAAGGTATACTTTAAGAGAGAAACTGAGAAAGAGAAGGGAACAAAGGGAGGATAAAAGAAACAAAAGACAGACTAAGGCGCTGACTAAGGTCCTGGTCACAACAACAAATATGCCAGAAATTAAGAAACAGGGAGACAGGAAGGGATACCTGGGCCCACGCCAGAGGCCACTCCTTGCCTCAGATCACTGTGCCTACTGTAAAAAAAAGGACACTGGGCCAAAGAGTTCCCTAGAAAGAGACAGCCACTCCTGCCAGCCATTCTGACTCTTGAGGATGACTCCAAAAGTCGGGGCTATCATCCCCTCCCGGAGCTCAGGGTAACTTTTGAAGTATAGGGGACCCCAGTAAACTTTGAAGTGGATACAGGGGCAATATACTCAGCCCTTAAGGTCCCATTGGACCATCTATCAAATAAAAGGTCTCTAGTTCAAGGGGCAAATGGCAGTAAGTATCGGGCTTGAACAACTAAGAGGACCATGGACCTGGGAAAAAGAAAATCCATCAATCCTTCCTAGTAATCACAGAATGCCTGGCCCCATTGATGGGCAGAGATCTGCTCACCAAGCTCTGGGCCAAAATAACTTTTAACCCTGAAGGCAACCAAGTGGGAATTCTAAATCCTTCAGTAAAAACTCCTATAGTCATGGCTCTAACTATGTCAGTAGAAAATGTACATCAACTCACTCAACTTTGTTCAAAGAAACTGCAGGCATTCCTGAAGGATCAAGAACAGAGTTTTCCACTAACCAAATCACAGCAAAAGGACTGAATGGGTAACAAAAGCCTGTCGGGTCCATCAATTGGTTTATGTTTACCCTTCCAAGCTTCCTGGAGGAAAGCACCTAGGAGGGAAAATACCAGGACAATTCTGGGAAGTGAACTTTACTGAAATTAAGCATGCAAGGTATGGACTTAAATATCTCCTAGTCTTTGTAGATACATTTTCAGGATAGATTAAAGCCTTCCCCACCAAAAAAAAGAAAGAAAGAAAGAAAGAAAGAAAGAAAGAAAGAAAGAAAGAAAGAAAGAAAGAAAGAAAGAAAGAAACAGCACAAATGGTGGTCAAGAAGGTCCTGGAAGATTTTTTTCCAAGATACGACCTGCCTAAGGTAACAGAGTCTGATAATGGACCTGCATTCATGACCCAGGTACGTTAGGGGTTAGCCAGTACCCTGGGGATTACATTGTGCTTATAGACCACAGAGTGCAGGACAGGTAGAATGAATGAATAGAACCATTAAAGAGACCTTAATGAAATTAAGCTTAGAGACCGACATAAAAGATTGGACAATGCTTCTGCCTTATGCAATGTTTCATGCAAGAAATTCTCTCTCTGTTTCTTTGTGTAACCTCACCCACTATGAAATTCCCTATGGGGCCCCTATTCCAGTAAGGGACCTAACCAAACTCTAAGACCTAACGATCCCTTCCACACCACCATGCTTGACAGACTTACAGCTGTTGAAAGAACTCAGTGATACCTGTGAAAACAGCTGGCCACTGCCTACCAACCTGGAGATGAGGGGACTCCACATCAATATCAAGTAGGAGACTTTGTCTATGTAAGACAACATCAGGTGTCATCCCTGGAACCCCATTGGAAAGGACCATACCAGGTTCTACTTATAACACCTACAGTGGTAAAGGTAGACAGAATCACTTCCTGGATCCTGGCCTCTCATCTCAAGCCTGCACCATGTCCAGACTCTGCCTGGAAACTGGAAGAGACTGGTAACCCTTTCAAATTGTGTATTCGCCAGGTGGATGAAGCTATAGAGTCTCTCCTTGACCACCAGTAGTTCTAACCCTCATCAGCCCTTTCAGCAGCGATGGCTGATCACAAATCCTACTGGAGAAGAAGTATAATCTATCTCACATATAGCCCACTTTGGGACCTGGTGGCCATTTCTCCACCCAGACATTTGTTAGCTGGCTATAGGTCTTTCCTATTAGGATATCCCTGATGAAGAGGATCCCACTAAAATTCCATTAAATACCTTTTGTACCATAAATAATGGAAACAAACATTATGGATGTCGGGACAGGTAAGCCAGGTGCAGGTTGGCTAGCCTAGATTACTATGTTTGCCCGGCAGACAATCAAAGCCACAAACAGCAACAGCTGTGTGGAGGAAAAGCCAATTTCTTCTGTAAGTCATGGGGATGTGAGGATACAGGGGCTTCCTGATGGAACCCGAACTCCTCATCAAATTCTGTACACAGCATTGGCCATATGACCAATTAGATAACCAAAACCCATGGCCCCCAGAGGGGTCTCTAGATCCTCAAATACTGTGTGACCTTTTTAACTTCTGCAAGTGCCCAAAAGGGTAAAAGGAGATTCCCCTATGTGGAGGCCTTTTCCCTCCTTCGCTCACATCCTGAACTATGCTTCTCCAATAGATCCTCACCCTCAGCCTTCTTCTCCAGACTATCTGCTGTCACTCCAAACTCAGCAACCTGATTTCTTCCCTTCAATTACTAGATCAAAAACCCAAACCAACACCGGTTCTCAGACCATTGCCCCCTGGCTGAGAAGCAGGTACTGAGGTACCCCTCCACCGACTCACTCCTCTCTTCTCTTGTCACTGCCTGCACTGGGTCCCACCAGGTCCTCTTTCCAGCTAACCCATAGCTCAAACCAGCTCAGGAGAGCCCTCAGACCCTTATCCAAATGTAATGAAAATGGCCTTTAAAGTTGCTCTTTCATCACTGAAAACAGGTTACTAAAAATTTAAAGTCCCTCACAGGCTTTGTGGATACTCACTCCCTTCTTCCCCTCTGCTCTACCTGTTCTACTGCTCAAGTTTTGTTGCTAGGAATATCCCAAACCCCTTTCCCATTATTCTTTTACATCTCTCCTTTCTCATTCTCAGATCCATGAAGCTGCTCTAAGCCCCGACTTCTCTGTCTCCCCCCTCTGTACCAGGCCCACATAAAAGTTTTCACTGACCTTCTCCAGGAGTCTTCACCATGGCTGACTTTAGGACTTTCAGCAAAAAAGTCCCTATAAACGATTTCAGTGTAGATAACCTTCCTCTTTTAATGTTGCCCTGTTCCACTTGGCCACTGGCTAAAAATAATCAGCACTCCTAAGCTAGACACCCCCTTACTAGTTTTTCACAAAATATGTGAACAATTCCTCTGGCCTTGAACTGGGGCTTCACAGAGATGGCAACATTTCTAAGATAAATAAGTTACCATCTGGGCTCCATGGTAACAGCTGGCAGTGGGAAAAAAAGAAAGGGAAGTAAAAGCTCTCCCCCACCCAGTTGTCCTTGAAAAGTTAACTTGCCCAGAACAGAAAAAAAAAACAGAAACAAAAACAGCTTTTTGTGAACTTCTGCAGAGTGTGATCTTCTGAGCCACTTCTCTTACATGTTGGGTACAAAATTCTGAAACTACCTAAACTTGGAATTCAGAAGATTAATTGATTACAACCGAAGCAATGCCCTCTGAATCTGGGTGCAACCAAATAGGACTGTTTCACTGTCTTTGGTGCTATCTTAGGTGCCTTGCCTTGTCCGTCCCTACAACAGTATAATTCTATATACTAAAACATTGTTGATGTTTTCATGAAATGAAAAACGGATGTGATTAATTGTGTAATGGTGCATATGTTACCCAGAATGCTCTATCATGACGCAGGTTCATTTGAAGATCGAATAGATGGGACATACAACCCGGTTTCACTGGGAACATATGTCCCTCACTTTAGCCATCCTATAAAGAATAGGAGTTGCCACAAGGGTGGGCACAGGAACCACTGCCCTGGTCCATGGGACACAACAAATGACCCAGTTAGAAGCAGAAATAGACCAAAACTTAAATATATTAGAAACCTCCATAACAGCTTTGCAGGAATCTTTAACCTCTCTCTCTGAAGTCTTTTACAGAACAGTTGAGGGTTGGACCTCCTCTTCATGAGTGAAAGGGACCTTTGTGCTGCATTGAGGGAAGAATGTTGTGTGAAGTTGTCAGAAGCCAGTGGTGAGCTACTACCTGCTTTATCAGGAAAGGCCCCTCTTCTTAGCTTTCCTGTCTTTTGGCCATCCTCACATCAGTAGGTACCAAGAAAGACAGACTCTGTCCTTGGTAAATCCAAAAAAAGTGAGACCACTGGGACTGGGACTGGGACTGGTTGTGCTTGCCTGGCTTTCTGAATCCCACGTTTAGAGAGTTCCATCACCCAGGACGTTATGTGAGGTAACCTCAATCAGGAAGTGAATGAAGTCACTGCCTTGGCAACCACTTTGTCCTAAGAGTTGCTTCCAAGGGTCCCATGAGATGGAGGGTGCCCCTACTTCCTGTGACATTTTCACACGTTGGAATGGTATATCAACCATAGGCACCCGAGAACAGCTCTCCACACAGGCCTGGTTTGGTCAATCTTCTCTACATTAAGATGAAAGAGGCTGATAAAGACACATCCCTTCATTCTGACCAGGTTGTTTACCATGGAAGTTGAGTTTTCCTCCCTCAGGTCCTTCATAGCTGCCTACAACTTCTCCAGAAATCATTTCTGCATGGTCCTTTGAGGATCTCAGCAGGTTGAAGATCCCCTACATTCCTGTAGTGTAAGACCAACTTTTTCCCTGCTATTCTGTAAAGTTACATTGAGGGAACAGTGTATGGTTTGGGTAATAACAGGTTTTATTTGGGATAGGAATCATTCTGCTGGATGAATAATGGTATTGGGAACCTGTGATATTTACAAGAATATATAGGTGAAATATAAGTATAAAAACAGAAATCTAGGTAAGATTTGAAGCCCAGAAGAGCATTGGGCCCTTGATTGGGATACTTAGCTTTTAAATATCTTCTAAACAGATGTCTCAGATAAATCGATATACAATGGCATAGGACCTTGAAAATTGGATGATTGAATGTAGAAGAAAACATCCACTCATATAGGCATAGTTGGTAGGATTAGGAAGATAGTCAGTAGGTTTAGGAAGAAAAGTGAGTATAGGATTTGGACAAAAAGTTCTTTAGCAATAGGGTTTGCGGTAGAGAGTGAATGTAAATGTCACCACATGTGAAGAGTCAGACACAATGATGAACTGGGGAAAATATATGGGGAAGCAGATATCAATGGAGATATTAAGAAATCAGGCAAAGTATAAATTGAGTGATAGGATTAGACATTTTCAACAGGGTAGAGGTTGAGTATAAAATCTTAGAAAGAATCAAATATTTAGTCACCAATAGGATTGACATTTGAGAGAATTAGGCAATCTGGACATGGATATTGTTAGTAATCCATGCACACTTTCCATTTAGGCTTTGGCACAGTCATAAGTGTGAACTTTGCATTTTGTTTCCAGAATATTATTGTGATAAAGTGCATATGTAGATCAGGTGACATGAGTATTTCTTCCACCATTTCTGTGGGCAATATTTTGAAGGTGTATAAATTAGTATAGGGTGTACAAATAGGTGTTCCCTGTGTCTAGGAATATAGATAAAATGAATGAATAGACCATACTGTGAATAAATAATATTACTGGTTCCAACTTTAAATATTGGATTGAATTGATATTTACAAATTTACAGGAAATCTTATATTGAGATACATACATTCATTACAACCATTTATACATCTAATGGTAATATTAGGTTTATGGTTTATCATGAAGAGTGTGTGAGTTTTGCTTTAAAAGTGATTATTGAAATCTAAAATAAAATGAAGTATCATGAAAAGACCAGTCAAAAAACATAGAGGAATACTTGTGTACTGAAGCAAGAAGTGATTAAAAGTGAAACAAAAGCCTATCAATTTGCAAAATTGTGAATGAAATATATATCCTATGATGTGCATAAACTGAAGAAATAGTCATGTAACAGTGTTGAATAAAAATGAAGGTCAAAATACACATCATGTCCCACAGGAATCTACTTGCATTGATGTTAAAGTGGGTCAGTTACTGTAGAAAAATTAGGACTTCTATGCACCATTCACTGAATTTTGATTTCAGTACTAGGATACAATATGTATTTAAGGTGGATGAATATTTCTGAAAATAACTTTGTGAACATTTGGTTATAAATCCACATTCATGAATATGAATGCATTTAGGGATTGTATAATAAGACACATATATTTTACATTCTGAAAAATCTGGAGAGTGTGTGTGTGTATGTATATATATATATATATATATATATATATATATATATATATATATATATATAAAGAGAGAGAGAGAGAGAGAGAGAGAGAGAGAGAGAGAGAGACATTAAAATGTAGCAATATATATGCCAATCGAAATTCATCATGAAATATATAACATCCACAGATCCAAAACTATTCATTTTTCTGAACATGGATTTATGTATTATATTGTTCAACTAGGAAGCTCACCCATAGTTTTAATTTTCAATTCCAACAACGTTTAGGAGGAGTGACCTCTTCTAAAAATTTGTATCTGCCAAGTCAGCCATCTAACAAAAATGTACATGTGATACCAGGTAGGATTCTATATGTACATTCAAAAATACATGTGCTGAATAGGCTACAGATAAAGGGAGATAGGAATTCACATATTTGTTAACTATAAAACACATGGAGAACTATTTCAATTTAAAATTGACTAGATTAATAACACCTACCCTTTATCATGCAAAAGGTAAATCCAACTATACACCATGCCTCTCTAAACTGCTTGTATTTCTATTCTGTTTGGGTTCTTTTTCTCCATCACTTTAGGATTGCTGCAATCTGGCTGGGCACAATTCAGGAGCCACTTGTCAAAAGAAACTAAAATTACTTTTAGAACCACACATGACTAAAAATTAGCTCCTCGGGAAAAACCGTCAGAGCCCAACTGCCACTACTGGCTTCCCACAAGCTCTCAACCTCCACACTCCTTCTCTTGAGGTCGATTGGCTGGGTCGTGTGGGCAGAGCCCAAAAAGTCCCACAATGAGCAGCTCCGTTGTCTAAAAGGGTGGGGAAACAGCCCAATGGCATTACCACAGAGGAGCCAATCAGCTAGATATTGCTGGGGCTGCTGTGAGCCAATCATCAGCTTGCAGTCTGAAAGGGTGGGGAAACTGCTCAATGAGCATCTCCAATGAGCATCACCGCAGAGGAGCCAATTAGCTTGATGTTGCTGGGGCCGCTGTTAGCCAATCATCAGCTGGCAGTCTGAAAGTTTGTTTGGCCCCTTGGGCTGTGCCTCTCAACACCTCCCCCTCTCTGTTTAAACAACAAGCATGTGGCTTAGGGACCATGCCTGCCTTAGGTTGTCCAATAGTACATATGGTGCTTACCCATTATCGAATGAGCTGACCTCAAGGTATCAGCCTCCAGTCTTAGATTGGTACCATTGCAATTGGATCTTACCCGTCACTAGCTACAGGTCCAGTATACAGTCACACCTGTGGAGAGGTCTTTGTACCAGCGGGGGGTGAGGTTCTTTGTCTCACCTCTGTTGGCCCCCAAATTTTAGCTCAACGACCATGACAGCAGAAGGGAGGAAGATACACCCAGCCAATTGACGGCTCCTTTTGGAAAAATTGTACCACCGATGACATCATCAGCAAAAATACCCCAACACTACCACAAGTCAATTCACCAACATGTTGTTCACAATGCATGCAGGTGAGTTCACAATGCATACAGGTGATACATAGTCCAGGCAAGTTCTGCAAGCAGTTCAGTGATGGCTATTGCAGAAGCTGTAGATTGGTTTTATCTTTGTCTTTCCAGGCACTGGGATGAAGATAGGAATTTTGACAATAATGGCCAAAGAAAAATTATGTAACATTCCAGAAGGTACTAAAAGAAAACAATTTTCTTAACAATTTACATTGTCTTGAAGAGAATTATTAAATATAATGAAAAGAAAAGGTGAAAGTAAACAAACAGATCTGTTAACCTCCTTTTTTGTACACATTTTAAAACAATCCTGAACAGGTGTTTACCCAATTTAAATTAAACATTTACATCAAGTGTATAAAAATATATTTGGATCCATTTTTTCATGAGCGCTCATCATATATGATATATGGACATACGTACATTCAAACATATAACAAAAAACACAAGTGTGCACACGTAATATAATACATACAACACATAACATAAGAGTAAAGGCCTTATAACATTTTACAGGTGAAATCTCCATTGCAATGTCTAAAAACTCTATAGTCCAAAAATAGAACTGATCAGCAAAACATTAACCTAGGTTTGTATGAGCTCAAAAAACAAAATAGAACTTCATGACATGGGAAAGGGTAATAATAAAATAGATATTGAAAAAAGTATCCTGGATTTGTCACAGATGTAAGAATAGCCAAACTGGAGTTCTGGATATCAGCTGTTATGGATTTGAGCCAAATCATATTCTTTTAATCTGTAGAAATCGCTTTAGTTAGTCTCTCTGGAATCCAAATCGGCTGCTGTTCTCCCTGTGGAAACACACAAACAGACCTCCAACTCCAGACAATTACTGGGTCAGGACATTTCCATTGTCCTGTTAGAATATCCTTCCAAAGTACCTTGGGCTTATGTACATTTTTTGGACACATATGCCTTTCCACAGGACTAAGCCCTGATGAATCCAAATTTCCAAAGTTTAGAGTAAAAAGGGTTATTTTAAGTTTATCTTTGGGGAATATATACCCCTTCCCAATTCCTTTTTTTTCGTTTAATTAGTACGTTTTAATAGTTTGATGAGCTCATTTAACTATGCCTTGTCCCTGCGGATTGTATGGGATTCCTGTTATATGAGTAATGCAAAATGATGAGCAAAATTCTTTAAAAGAGGTAAAAGTATAACCAGGGGCAACATCTGTTTTTAACTGTTTTGGAATGCCCACAGTGGCAAAATTTTGTAAGCAATGAGCTATAACATCTTTAGTTTTTTTTCTCCGGCATGAAGGGAGTCCATCAAAAATTCAGAAGAAGTATCAACTGTAACATGCAAATATTTTAATTTTCCAAATTCTGGCAAGTTTGTGACGTCCATCTGCCAAATATGGTTAGGTATCAATCCTCTAGGATTGACTCCAAGATTAACTTGTGGTAAAATGGTCACACAATTTTGACATTGTTTTATTATTTGTCTAGCTTGTTCCTTAGTTATTTTAAAGTGCTTATGTATAGTATTAGCATTGACATGGAATTTTTTATGAAAATTTGTAGCTTCTTCTACTGTAGAGAAAATATGTATGTCATGCGTAGTTTTATCTGCTAAATCATTACCCAAACTAAGGGCTCCAGGCAATCCTGTATATGTCCTGATATGCCCTATAAAGGACGGATCTTTTCTGTCCCAGATTAGACCTTGTATAGTGGAAAGAAAAGAAAAAACAGGAGAGGAAGGGGAAATTTGTTTCTTCCTAAGATTATATATTCAAACTCAACCCTGTTGAAAATGCATAATCATATCACTCACTTTATACTTTGCCTGATTTCATAATGTCTCTAAAGATATGTGGTTTCCTGCATATTTTCACCAGTTCACCATTGTGACTGACCCTTCACATGAACTTATGTTCACTTTCACTCTCTAACCACAACCCTAATGCTCCAGAACTTTTGTTCCAAATCCTATACTCACTCTTCTTCCTAAACCAACTCTGTACCTAATTCTACCTACTATCCGTTTTTGACTGGATGTTCTCTTCAACATTCAATCATCCAAGCTACAAGGTCCGATGCCATTGTATATCTATTTATCTGAGACATCTGTACACAATGTAAATCAAAGTTAAGTATCCCAATCAAGGGCCCAATGCCCTTCTGGGCTTCAAAATTACCTAGATTTCGGTTTTCATTCATATATTTAACCTCTATATTTTTATAAATATCTCAGGTTCCCAATACCATTATTCATCCCGCAGGATTATTCCTAACTCAAATCAAACATTTTATTAGCCCTAAGAATACACTGTTCTATCAACCTAAATTTAAAGAAAAGCAGGGACAGAGTTGGTCTTACAATACAGGAATGTAGGGGATCTTCCACCTGCTGAGAACCTTCAAAGTCCATGCAGAAATGAATCCTGGAGAAGATATAGTCAGCTATGAAGGATCTGCGAGAGCAAAAGTCATCTTCCATGGCAATCACCCTGGTCAGGATGAAGGGATGTGTCTGAATCAGCCTCTCTCTTCTTAATGTAGAGGAGATTGACCAAACCAGGCCTGTGTGGATAGCTATTCCCGGGTTCCTAAGGTTGACATACCATTCTAACTTGTGAAAGTTTCAAAGGAAGTAGGGGAAGCCTCCATCTAATGGGACACTTGGAAGCAACTATTAGGACAAAATGGTTTACAAGGCAGTGAATTTACTCAGTTCCTGAAGGGAGTGACCTCACCTCACTTTCTTGGTGATGGATCTCTCTGAACTTGGGATACTGGAAACCAGGCACATAGAGCCAGTCCCAGTCCCAGTCCCAATGGGCTCACTTGTTTGGATTTACCAAGGACAGAGTCAGTCTTTCTTTGTACCTACTGATGTTAGGATGGCAAAAGCAAGGAGAGCTCTGAAGAAGGGCCTTTCCTGAGAAAGCAGGTAGTGGCTAAACACTAGCTTCTGACAACTTAACAGAGTTGGTCAAGAAGAACAGACCTGAGACAGGACAGGACTTTTCAGGGGAAAATTGTATGGCCCACCAGTCAGAGGACACTCCCTAGAGTCACAGACCTACTTGGGGGAAGGAGGTGCCAATATGGGTGTGGTATTGGGTTTATGATTTTGTCTCATGTTCTGAGAATAGGTAGGAAAGGTGGTTTGTTTTTTTGGGTTGAACTGTTTCTAGTAAGACGTTTGACAAGGCGAGTGTTTCTATGTCTGTGTATCCCACTATGTCCGTGGTTGTAGACATTAGAAAAGAGAATGCATCAATGGATTTGTCCTGTCTTGTAGAAAGCTTGCCAGCATTCATCCTGCCCAATTAATGAATGGATTGCAGCTTTCCTTAAGGATGGGCAACACCAACGATCTTAGTAATTTCCAATTTTCTTTCTGAATTCTGGCCAATCTCCAGAATAGGCTCATGGTTTTGTGTCCAAGATATGTACCACCTCCAAGCTCTGTGACATGGCCATGTACTGGATAGATGAAGGGAATGGCGAGCATCTCAGAAAACACAGATATCAGTGTGACCAGTAAACTCTCAGTGGAGAAACCCTTCTTTGAGCCTTTTGCTTACATAATGTTCTGTTGCCTTGAATGTCAAGAAGTTCTTTGTTTCGGACCACCCCTTTGTGAAGCCTGAAGAAAACAGTTTTCAGATGGAAATGAATGGGCATAACCTGTGGCTCTTTGCTTAATTGATTTGGAAATGGATGTGTCTGAATCCAACTCTGTGCCCTGTGTGAGGCTGTGTCTTAGATTCTCTGCAACTGATAGATCTAAAGAAAGATCCCATGTGTGCATCCAAAACCAAAATGGCCAAAAGAGCAGTCATTGTGGGTGAAGTTTCTCTCCTTCCTCTGTTAGGTTCTTGAAGTCCATCAAGTGAGAATTGGGATCCTTTGGGTCAAATGAGTTTTTCAAAGCACTGCAGATGTGGTTGGGTTTTCTTATGACTGAAATTCACATAAAGAATCTACACCTGACAGTCAGTAGGCCTCAAATTGCAGAAGAAGATCAGTATTAATGGCAGGCGTATTTGATCAATCCTGGTTCACTGGAAGGGTTTCCAGGCCCCCCTGACTTTAGGCAAATTAGCGGCAAGGGAGCATGTTTTGGACACTGTCTTGGGCTATGCCCCTCATGGAAACGTCCAGCCAGAGGTTATGATGAGTGTCTATATGGAAGAAGATGAGGGCCATTGGGGAGTGTTTTGGTTTTAATTGTGGTCATTTGTGTGGCATTTGGAAGAGATGACTGGGTCCACCTGGGCTTGAACTCTGGTGTGATTCCCCTTAGAGACTGAGTTCTGGAACTGAGCTCAGAGAAGTATTGCCATTAATTGTGTTGGGATTTTATGAGACCACGCATAAGAGTCGCCCTTTAAACTGAGATCTAGCATTGAAGTGCTCTGTCCCATAATGAAAGATCCACAAACAGTGAAAGCAACGACACATGAAACAGACAAGACAATACAATAAAGACAGGCAATGGACGTCCAACACTGAGATCAGGACTGAGTAGCCGGCAATAACCAAAGGGCTGGCAATACCGAATCCAAAACAAAATATCACTGAGTCGAGGAATCTATTATAACTAAATTTCCCAAGTCCTCTGGGGCGTCCTCCAGGAACGTGGCCTGTGGCTCTGTGACACGTCTGTCAGCCACTGTTGGAGAGAGCTCACACTCTTCATCAATAGCCATTTTTCCAAGTCCTAACCTGAAACCTGAAACCAGGAATAGGAGACTTACTTACCCCAAGAGTAGCCCTTTGGGGTCTCTCATCCGCCGGTGCCAGATATCAGTGGAAACTTCATGTGTAAAGGTCGGGCATGCATTGGAGGAAGAGACCACCAAGAAACTGACTCATGAAACAGCAAAGGGTTTATTGGAGTTCCAGCATGCTGGGGCTCAGAGCTCACTTGAATACAGCAGAGAGCCGTGAGAAGAGCTTGAGCAGAGCTTATATACTTTCCTTGCCGAGGGCAAGGAGGGAAGTTTATTGATGGGTCAGTGGGAGTGGGCAGTTTGCATGCAACCAGGTGAGAGAGTAAATTCTGCAGTTTGAAAACTGGGGACAGCACATTCTGGGAACAAGATTAGCAAACAGTTCTCAAGATTTCAACAGTGTTTTGTTAAGCATAGAGAAAAACAGGAAGTGACAAGTACCTATTTAATTAACCATTCAATAACAACTATACCTTTTTAAATGGATGTTCTCATCTACATTCAATCTTCCAAGGTACAGGGTCCTATGACATTGTATATCAATTTACCTGAGACATCTGTGCAGAACGTAATTCAACGCTAAGTATCCCAATTAAGGGCCCAATGCCATTCTGGGATTCAAATCTTACTTAGATTTCTGTTTTCCTACATATATTTCAACTATATATTCTTATACATATCGCAGCTTCTCAATAGAATTATTCATAAACAGAATGATTCCTAACCCAAATCAAACATGTTATTAACCCTAACCCTACAGTGTTCCCTCAATCTAACTTTAAAGAAGAGCACGGACAGAGTTGGTCTTATAATACAGGAATGTAGGGGATCTTTCACCTGCTGAGAACCTCAAAGGTCCATGGAGAAATAAGCCATGGAGAAGATGTAGGCAGCTATGAAGGACCTGAGACAGCAAAAGTCATCTTCCATGGCAAACAACCTGGTCAGGATGAAGGGATGTCTCTGAATCTGCCACTCACACCCTGTGAACTGCACCACTTCACAGGTGAATAACGAGTTAGAACGACAAAAAATTATCTTGTTAGGATCTTACAGAAAAATGGGTGTGCACCAAAACCTAGAAGAATGATTTCCACCAATGAGGTCCGGTAATTGAGTCTCAAACACGAGCCAAATGTGCGACCGGAGATCCGGGCTGACAAATCTGTGTGGCCTGCCCCGTGGCTAGAGACAGCAGGGCACCACCTAGAAGCGACCAGCCGGCAGGGAGAAACGTTGCTGCAGATTATGTGGAATCCTGCTGGCTGACCTCCAACTGAGCCCCGGGCTGAGTTTGGGATTTCAGACGGGGAAGGAAGTGCTACAGTTCTATCCCCCCACAATAAAAACTCCACCAAGGAAACCAACGGCCACCATCTTGGAGAGCAGTAGTAACCACCGCCACTCTCCAACAGATTGCAACAATAAAACAGGTTTGTGTTACTCAGCTCATCTCCCATACAGCAGGGAATTCACATAAAATCTCTCTTAGGCTTTTCATTGGAGAGATTATCAGAGAGAGCCTGCATAAAGACGTCGGGAAAACTAGAGGCACCTGACCTTCAACTTCCCCTCCCATCAGCGGCGAAAACGAAACCTGTCTAGCCAGAGCTGGGAGAGGGGCAAGAGGAAAAAATCAAAACAATAGAGTGCCGGGGTTCCCCATAGACACCATCCACACCCAAGAAACGGCAGGCCCAGAGGACAGTATGAGCTGCCGAGAGCATCACTCAGGGGAAATCTGGTCTAGCACGAGAAACCAGGACTAGCAGGAGATAACAGGGGACTAGAGGCCAGGCCCGCGTGACTGGGCGGCTGGAGAACGCCCGCCCACTGGTCACAAACAGCCCGCTGCTGGTGCGACTGGGTGGCTGGTGCCCGCCTGCCTACCAGCGACCAATCGCCCGCTGGCTGCACGTGCAACTGGGTGGCTAGAGATCTCCCGCCCACCAGTGACAGCCCACCCGCTGACTGTGTGACTGGACAGCTGGAGACCGCCCGCCCGCCGGCGACCGGGAGTTGAAAACAAACAGAGACAGATCAGTCCCAGCCCACTCCCATTTGAACACCCTGGCAAGGAGCCTGGGGCCCGCCATAGCAGACAGGTGACATCACTGGAGCTCGGCCATCGCAATTCCTTCCAAGCAGAATTCACTTTAGCAGGCATAGTCTACCAACACAAAGGAGAGACAACAGATATATTGAACCAAAACAAATCTATAGAATAGAGAAGAAAAACAGCAATCAAATAGAGATGGAAAACAACGTGAACATCATGAAAAAACAAAGGAGAAAAATGTGTACAAACAATGCAGGACAACTTAATTCTACAGGAGGACCTAGAATCATCAGAAACAGGGATAGGGAAAAAAACTCAAGGCTTACCTAACTCAGATGGAAAGGGATATTAGAGAATACATGAATCAGCAAGTCCTAGCAATAAAAGTATATTTTGAAAATGAATTAAACAAATTCAAATGGCAAAGAACAAGCTTTACCAGGAGATAGAGATCTTAAAAAAAATCAAACAGTAATCCTAGAAATGCAGGAAACTATTAATTAAAACTCAAACGAGAATATTGCAAATAGACTAGATCAAATAGAAGTCAGAACATCAGATAATGACGACAACGTTTATCAACTTGAAAAGAATATAGTCAACACAGAAAAGATGCTTAAGTCCCAAGAGCAGTCTATTCATGGGATGTCATAAAAAAAACAAATTTCACAGTCATCGGGATAGAAGAAGCCATAGAGATTCAAACCGAAAGAATGGACAACATATTAAATGAAATAATTCTAGATAACTTCCCAGAGATGAAAGATGGAATGGATTGCCAAATCCTTGAAGCCTACAGGACCCCAAACATTCAAAACCATAATAGACCAACTCCAAGACATATAATTATGAAGATAGCCAACATACAGAACAAGGAGAGAATATTAAAAGCTACGAAAGAAAGGAGGCGGATTACATTCAGGGGTAAACCAATTAGATTAACGACTGATTTTTAATCACAAACTTTGAAAGTGAGAAGATCCTGGAACAATGTATTTCAAACACTGAAAAATAATAAATTCCAACAAAGAATACTGTATCCAGCAAAATTAAGCTTCAGATTTGACAATAAAATTAAAGTCTTTCACAATGAATAAAAACTAAAAGAATTCACACCCATAACACCAGCACTGCAAAGGATTTTGGGCAAAATACTACAAGAAGAAGAATTGAAAAATAGTGCCCCAAACTAACAGTGGGAGGTATCTCAGTAAAGGGGGAGGAAAATAACCAAAAAGTAAAAACTAGCCAAACTAAAATAAATAAATAAATTAACATGAATGGATGTACAAATCATATTTCAATTGTAACCTTAAATGTTAATGGCCTAAACTCACCATTCAAGAGACATAGGGTAGTAACCTGGATCAAAAAAACAAATCCAACAATATGCTGCCTTCAGGAGACTCATATGATAGGTAAAGACATACACAGGCTGAAAGGAAAAGGTTGGGAAAAATCATACCACTCACAGGGCACACGGAAGCAAGCAGGAGTGGCCAAACTCATATCAAATACAATCAACTTCAAACCTACGTTAATCAAAAGGGATAAAGAAGGACACTATATAACGTTAAAAGGAACCATCCACCAACATAACATAACAATTACCAATTTGTATGCAGCAAACAAATGAGCTGCCACACTCATAAAACAAACTCTTCTCAAGTTCAAGAGTCAAATAGACTACAACATAATAATTATAGGTGACGTCAACAGACCGCTCTCACCATTAGACACATCCTCTAGACAAAAACTGAATAAAGAAACTATAGAACTCAACAGCACAATCAATAACCTAGACTTAACCGACATATATAGAATATATCAACCATCATCAAGTGGATACACCTTCTTATCAGCAGCAGATGGATCCTACTCAAAGATAGACCATATATTAGGTCATAGGGCAACTCTTAGTAAATATAAAGGCGTGGAGAAAATACCATGCACCATATCAGATCATAATAAAATGAAACTGGAAATCAATGATAAAAGAAGGAAGGAAAAATCCTACATAACATGGAAAATGAACAATATTCTACTGAATGATCAATGGGTTACAGAAGACATTAAGGAGGAGACAAAAAAATTCTTAGAGAAAAATGACCATACAGACACAACCTACTGTAATCTATGGGACACAATGAAAGCAGTTTTAAGAGGAAAATTCATTTCTTGGAGTTCTTTCCTCAAAAAAAGAAAAAAAAAACAACAACAAATAAATGAACTCACACTACACCTCAAAAACCTAGAAAAGGAAGAGCAAAACAACAGCAAATGTAGTAGACGGCATTAAAATAAGAGCAGAAATCAACGAAATTGAAACAAAAAATCATTGAAAAAATTGATAAACTAAAAGTTGGTTCTTTGAAAAAATAAATAAGATTGACAGGCCCTTAGCCATGATAATGAAGAGAAGAAGAGAGAGAACTCAAATTATTAACATAGGGGGTGAAAAATGCAATACCACAACAGTCACTACAGAAATATAGAAGATAATTAGAAAGTATTTTGAAACCCTATATTCCAATAAAATAGAAGATAGTGAAGATATCAATAAATTTCTTAAGTCATACGATCTGCCCAGATTGAGTCAGGAAGACACACACAATTTAAACAGACCAATGACAAAGGAATAAATAGAAGAAGCCATCAAAAGATAACCAACGAAAAAAAGCCCTGGACCGGATGGGTAAACAGCGGAGTTCTACAAAACCTTCAAAGAAGAATTAATACTGATTCTTTTCAAGCTCTTTCAAGAAATAGAAAAAGAAGGAGCTCTTTCAAATTCATTCTATGAGGCCAAAATCACCCTGATCTTGAAATCAGACTAAGACACTTCAAAGAAACAAAACTACAGACCAATATCTCTAATGAACTTGGATACAAAAATTCTCAATAAAATCCTGATGAATCGAATAGAAAAGCATATCAAAAAAAATTGTGCACCATGATCAAGTAGGATTCACCCCTGGGATGCAAGGCTGGTTCAATATACGGAAATCAATAAATACTATTCACCACATCAATAGACTTAAAGACAAGAACCATATGATCATCTCAATAGATGCAGAAAAAAACATTTGACAAAGTACAGCATCCCTTTATGTTCAAAACACTAGAAAAACTAGGGATAACAGGAACTTACCTCAACATTGTAAAAGCTATATATGCTAAACCTCAGGCTAGCATCATCCTAAATGGAGAAAAACTGAAGGGATTGCCTCTAAAATCTGGAACAAGACAGGGATGCCCTCTATCACCACTTCTATTCAATTTAGTTCTTGAAATTCTAGCCAGAGCAATTAGACAATAGAAATTAAAGGCATAAAAATAGGAAAACAAGAACTTAAATTATCACTATTTGTGGATGACATGATAATATATATAACAGACCCAAAAGGGTCTACAAAGAAACTGCTAGAGATAATAAATGAATTAAGCAAAGTGGCAGGATATAAAATCAACACGCATAAATCAAAGGCATTTATGTATATCAGGAGCAAAACTTCTGAAATGGAATGGAGGAAAACCACTCCATTCACAATATCCTCAAAGAAAATAAGATACTTGGAAATCAACCTAACAAAAGAGGTGAAAGATTTATATAATGAAAACTACAGAACCCTAAAGAGAGAGATAGAAGAAGATCTTAGAAGATGGAAAAATGTACCCTGTTCATGGATAAGCAGAACTAACATCATCAAAATGGTGATATTACCCAAAGTTCTCTACAGGTTAAAATGGATGCCAATCAAAATCCCAACGGCATTTCTTGTAGAAATGATAAAGCAATCATGAAATTCATATGGAAAAACAAAAGACCCAGAATAGCAAAAGCAATTCTAAGCAGGAATTTGAATCTGGAGGTATAGCGATACCAGAGTTCAAACTGTACTACAAAGCAATAGTTATAAAAGCAGCGTGGTACTGGTACCAAAACAGGCAGGTGGATCAGTGGTAGAGAATAGAGGACACAGAAATCAATCCACAAAATTACAACATTCTTATATATGATAAAGAGGCTAAAAGCATATTGGGAGATGGATAGCATCTTCAACAAATGGTTCTGGGAAAATTGGAAATCCATATGCACCAAAATGAAACTGAATCCCTTTCTCTCGCCATGCACAAAAGTTAACTCAAAATGGATCAAGGAGCTAGTGATGAAATCAGAGACACTGCATGTAATAGAAGAAAAAGATGGCTATGATCTACATACTGTGGGGTCGGGCTCCAAATTCATTAATAGGACACCCATAGCCCAAGAGTTAATAACAACAATAAACAAATGGGACTTACTTAAACTAAAAAGTTTTTTCTCTGCAAGAGAAACAATAAGAGAGGTAAATAGAGAGTCTACATCCTGGGAACAATTTTTTACCCCTCACACTTCAGATAGAGCCCTAATATCCAGAATATACAAAGAACTCAAAAAATTAAACAATCAGATAACAAATAACCCAATCAACAAATGGGCCAAGGACCTGAACAGACACTTCAGAGAGGAGGACATACAATCAATCAACAAGTACATAAAAAAATGCTCACCATCTCTATCAGTCAGAGAAATGCAAATCAAAACCACCCTAAGATACCATCTCACTCCAGTAAGATTAGCAGCCATTATGAAGTCAAACAACAATAAGTGTTGGCGAGGATGTGGAGAAAAGGGTACACTTGTACACTACTGGTGGTACTGAAAATTGATAAGGCCAATTTGTAAAGCAGTATGGAGATTTCTTGGAAAGCTGGGAATGAATGCACCATTTGACCCAGCTATCACCCTTCTCGGACTAGAGGGTCTTAACAGAGCGTACTTATAGGGATACTGCCACATCAATGATCATAGCGCCACAATTCACAATAGCTAGACTGTGGAACCAACCGAGATGTCCTTCGATAGATGAATGGTTAAAAAACTGTGGCATCTATACACAATGGAGTATTACTCAGCACTAAAAAATGGCAAAATCATAGACTTTGCAAGGAAATGGATGGCATTAGAGCAGATTATGCTAAGCTAAGCTAACCAATCCTTAAAAAAAAATGCCAAATGTCTTCTTTGATATAAAGAGAGCACCTAAGAACAGAACAGGGAGGAAGAGCATGAGAAAAAGATTAACATTAAACAAAGACGAGTGGGGGGATAGAAAGGGGGAGAGAAGGGAAAGCATATGGAAATGGTAGGAGACCCTCAATGTTACACAAAATTACATATAAGAGGTTGTGAGGGGAAATGGGGGGAAAACAATGGAGAGAATTGAACAACAGCAGATGAGGTAGAGAGGAAAGATGGGAGGGGAGGGGAGGGGGGATAGTAGGGGATAGAAAAGGTAGCAGAATACAACATCACTATTATGCCATTATGTACAAATATGAATGTGTAACCAATGTGCTTCTACAATTCGTATTTGGGGAAAAATGGGAGTTCATAACCCAATTGAGTCAAATGTATGAAAGATAATATATCATGAGTTTTGTAATGTTTTGAACAATCAATAAAAATAAATAAATAAATAAAGGTTTAAAATTGAGTGGCAGGAAATCAGCTAAAAAAGTGTTGAGATGCATTCATTTTGCTAAGCAGAAACTTTGTTTTGTGTAGTTGTATCTATCACAAATTTATTTTACCAGAAAACTGGCTTTTGAAAATACACTTAGTTGAGATTAAAGGATAATCCACCTACCTTCATGAAAAATTCATAGCATTTCCTATATTTTTCATATTTCATTTTTTGGTAAATATTTTGTCATGGACCAGGTCTAGTCTTAGGCTATTCTTTCAGAATACTGCCTCATCTGATAATTTGGTACAATGTGTTGGATTGTTCTTTTCATCTTTTATTTAATAGTTTCTAGCTGATAATGTGTATTTTTCATTATCTTTATTTGGACATACATACCCAACGATATCTTTGCATTTTATGTTTTACTGGGAAGAGACTCATCAAAAGCTCTGTATTATATGTACAAAACAATCAAACATTTAGAGTATGCAATTATTCTTAATTTTGCATGAAAATATCTTTGTACCATTTACTTATAAAAATTTAGAACTATTAATAATGTCCCTACTGTAATAAGTAACTAATTACCAGAAAAATTAAACAATTCACTTTATATCAATTATGAATATGAAAAGTACTAAAATAAGTACTTGGCAATTAATACATAATTGATAGAAATTGAAATCATAAGAAAGCCATTTAAAATGTCAGTGCATATGGTCCTTAAATAATAGGTTGTTCAAAAAAATTTCTCTAATTCATAAGATATAATATGCCATATTACAGCGTAACGTGATAAAAAACATTAAATTATCAATATTGATAATAAAGAATGATACCTTTTTTCTTAAATATGTTTATTTGATTTTCATTGTAAGATGTTAATTCTGGAAGACTTCAGAATTAAGAAAGTCTTGGTGTATATTATTTCTAACAGACTAATCAAAGTACTTTTAAATATATATGTATATATATATATATATATATATATATATATATATATATATATATGTAATGCATATGCATGAATATAGACACATATGTATAATTAATATATTGTAATATATCTATCAGGTGATTATAATTATTAAATTTTAAAAAAAAAATAGTGACTATAAAAAACAGTCTCAAATTTAAATTTCATAGCATAAAACTGTTTGTAATGCCATGAGAGAAAAATAGATATGGAGGAAAAACGAAAAAGGAAGAGAGAGAAGGGGAAAAATGAGGAAGAAAGTGAGTAAAGAAGAGGGAGAGGCGTGTTCGATGTTAAGACAAAAGTGGAGCGGCTGGGTTTGTGATTCAGTGTTAACATGTTTGCCTAGTATGTGTGAGGAACTGGGTTCTATTCTCAGCACCACATAAACAAATAAACAAAATGAAGATCCATCAACAACTTAAAAAAATAAAAAATAAAAAACTAGAAATATTACTAAAATCCCAAGCATTTATGAATGTTAAATAATAAAATATATGTTACATAGCCTTATGTAATTTCTAGACTCCCCAAAAGAGTCATTAAATGTTAGATTATTAGTGCTATAACTAAAAATCCATTGCTCTTTCCTCTACATTCTGTGGCATTCTAGTGCTAAAATAAATTGTAGTATAACACCAAAAAAAAAAATATCCTAATATTTCTACAGTAACTGACCCAGTTTAACATCAATGCAAGTAGATTCCTATGGGACGTGATATGTACTTTGAAGTTTATTTTTATTCAACACTGGTACATTTCTATTTCTTGAGTTTATGCACATTATAGGATATATATTTCATCCACACGTTCACAAATTTATCGGCATTTATTTCACTTTCAATCACTTCCTGCTTCAGAAAACATGTATTCCTCCGTTTCTGACTGGTCTTTTCTTGAAACTTCTTTCCAAACACATTATTTTCGATTTCCATTATCACATTTGAAGCAAAACTCACACACCCCTCATAATAAACCATAACCCTAATATTACCATTAGATGTACAACTGGTTGGAATGAATGATTGTATATCAATATAAGATTTCTTACTTAGTTTCAGATATCAATTCAATCCATTATTTAAAGTGGAACCAGTTATATTATTTATTCACAATGTGGTATTTTCATGCATTATCTCTATATTCATAGACACAGGGTACACCTCTTTGTACCCCCAACACTAATTTATACGTCTTCAAAATAATGCTCCCAGAAATGTTGGAAGAAATACCCATGTCACCTGATCTACATATGCATTTTATCACTGAAATATTCTGGACACAAAAAGCAAAGGTCACACTTATGATTGTATCAAAGCTAAATGAAAAGTGAACATGGATTACTAAAAACATCCATGTCCAGGTTGCCTAATGCTCTCAAATGAAAATCCTATTGGTAACTACAAATTAGTTTCTTCCAAAGATTATATATTCAAACTCAACCCTGTTGAAAATGTCTAATCCTCTCACTCACTTTATATTTGCCTGTTTTTGTAATGTCTCTATTGGTATCTGCTTTTCCACAGTTCATCATTGTGACTAAATCTTCACATGTTCTGAAACTTACATTCACACTCTAATCGAAATCCTATTGCTAAAGAACTTTTGGTCCAAATCCTATATTCACTCTTCTTCTTAAAACCTACCTACTATCTTCCTAATCCTACGGACTATCACTTTTTGACTGGAGGTTCTCTTCTACATTCAATCATCCAGTTACAAGGTCTTATGCCATTGTATATCAATTTCTCTGAGACATTTTTGCAGAATGTAATTCAACGATAGGTATCCCAATCAAGGGCCCAATGATTTCTGGGCTTCAAATCTTACTTAGATTTCTGTTTATGTACATATATTTCACGTCTGTATTCTAATAAATATCACAGGTTCCAATAACATTATTCATCCAGCAGAATGGTTCCTAACCGAAAATGAAAATGTTATTAACCCTAACGATACACTGTTCCCTCAATCTAACTTTACAGAAGAGCAGTGACAGTGTTGGTCTTACAATACAGGAATGCATGCGATCTTCCACCTGCTGAGAACCTCAAAGGTACATGCAGAAATGATTCCTGGAGAAGATGTAGGCAGCGATGAAGGACCTGAGAGAGCAAAAGTCATCTCAATGGCAAACAACCTGGTAGAATTAAGGAATGTGTCTGAATCAGCCTCATTCTTCTTAATACAGAGAAGATAGACCAAACCATGCCTGTGTGGAGAGCTGTTCCCTGGTCCCTATGTTTGATATACGATTCGAACTTGTGAAAGTGTCACAGGATGTAGGGGCATCCTCCATCTCATGGGAACCTTGGAGGCAAATGTTAGGACAACGTGGTTTCCAAGGCAGTGACCTCATTCAGTTCCTCAAGGAAGTGACTTCACTTGATGGAAGTCTCTGAACTTGGGATCCAGGAAGCCAGGCACCCAGAGCCATAACCCGTCCAAGTCCCAGTGGTCTAACTTGTTTGGATTTACGAAGGACAGAGTCAATATTTCTTGGTATCTACTGATTTGAGGATGGCCAAATGCCAGGAAACCTCTGAAGAGGGTCCTATCCTGATAAAGCAGGTAGTGGATCACCGCTGGCTCCTGACTACTTCACAGAGTTGGCAAAGTAGAGCAGATCTGAGACAGGACAGGCCATTTTGGGAGAACATAGTATGGCCCACCAGTCAGAGGACACTCCAGATATGACAGACCTACTTGGGGGAAGGAGGTGCCTTTGCGGGTGTGGGTGTGGGTTTGTGGTTTTGTCTCATGTTCTGAGAATACGAAAGAAAGGCGGTTTGATTGGATTGTAGTGAACTGTTTCTAGTAAGTCGTTTGACAAGGCGAGTCTTTCTATGTCTGTGTATCCCACTGTGTCCGTGGTTGTCGACATTAGAAAAGAGAATGCATCAGTTGATGTGTTCTGTCTAGTAGAAAGCTTCGCAGCATTCATCCTGCCCAATTGATGAATGGACTGCGGCTTGCCTCATGGATGGGCAACACCTACTATCTGCCTAAGTTCCTGTTTTCTTCCTGAATTCTGGCCACTCTCCCGAATAGGCACATAGTTTTGTGTTTAAGATATGTACCACCTCAAGCTCTGTTAAATGGCCATGTACTGGACAGCTGAAGGGAATGGGAGAATCTCAGAAAACTCAGATATCAGTGTGACCAGGAAAGTCTCAGTGGAGAAACCCTGCTATGGGCCATTCTCTTACTATGTATCTGTTTCCCTGAATGTCAGGAAGTTCTTTGCCTCAGGCCACCCTCATGTGAAGCCTGAAAAAAAGAGTTTTCAAATGAAAATGAATGGGCATCACCTGTGGCTCTTTGCTTAATTTCTTTGCAAAGGGATGTGTCTGAATCACCCTTTGGCCCTGTGTGCGGTTGTGGCTTAGATTCTCAGCCCCTGATGGATCTAAAGAAAGATCCGATGTGTGCATCCAAAACCAAAATTTCAAAAAGATCAGTTATGATGGATGAAGTCTCTTGCCTTTCTTTGTTAGGTTCCTGAACTACATCAAGTGAGAATAGGGATCCTTTGGTTCAAATAAATTTTTGAAAGCCCTGAAGAAGTGCTTGGGTTTTCTTATGACTCCAATTCACATAAAGAATCTATACCTGACAGTCAGTAGGCCTCAAATTGGAGAAGCAGATCAGTATTAACTGCGGTCTTATTTTATCACTCCTGGTTCACATGCAGGGTGTCCATGCCACCATGACTTTAGGCAAATGAGCGGCAAGGGAGCTTATATTGGACACTAACCCATACCCTACTAGACTCTGACTAGTAATCCTAACATGATGGAGAATAATAACCCCAACAGAATAGAAATACAAGAAGTTTTGAGGATTCATGTTGTATAGTTGTACTTGCCTTTTGCATTATATAGGGTAGGAGTTATAAATTTAGTCAATTTTTAATTGAAACAGTTCTCCATGTGTTTTTAAAGTTCACAACCATGTGAATTCCTCTCTCCCTTTCTCTGTAGCCTATTCAGAACATGTATTTTTATATGCACATTTAGAATCCTACCTGGTATCACATGTACATTCTTGAGAGGTTGCTGACTTAGCAGATACAAATTGTCAGAAGAGATCACTCCTCTGAATGCTGTTGGAAGTGAAAATTCAAACTATGGGTGACTTCCTAGTTGAACAACATTATACATAAATCCACGTTTAGTAAAATTAATATTTTTGGATCTGTGGATTATATATATTTCATGATATATATATATATATATATATATATATATATATATATATATATATATATATATATTGCTACATTTTAATGTCTGTTTGAGTGTGTGTGTGTGTGTGTGTGTGTATAGATAGATAGATAGATAGATAGATATACACTCTCCAGATTTTTGAAAATATGAAACATATGTGTCTTATTATATACTCCCTAAATTCATTCATGTACATGTATGTGGATTTATAATCAACTTTTCACAAGATTATTTTCAAAAATATTCATCCACCTGAAATACATATTTGTTTCCTAGTACTAAAAACAAACTTCAGTGAATGGTGCATACAAATCCAAATATTTCTACAGTAACTGTCCCAGTTTAACATCAATGCTTGCAGATTCCTATGGGACATGATGTGTATTTTGACGTTCATTTTTTAACAAAACTGGTACATTATTATTTCTTCAGTTTATGCACATCATAGGATATATATTTCATTAACAAGTTCACAAATTTATAGGCATTTGTTTCGCTTTCAATAACTTCCTTATTCAAAACTCTTGTATTCCTCCAGGTTTCTTGTCTGGTCTCTTCATGAGACTTCTTTCCAAACTCATTATTTCTGAAATCCATAATCACCTTTGAAACAAAATTCACACACTTTTTATGATAATCCATAAGCCTAATATTAAAATAAGATGGATCCCTGGTTGGATTGAATGATTGCATATCAATATAAGATTTCCTGTATATTTTCAGATATCAATTCAATCCATTATTTAAATTTAGAACTTGTTACATTGTTTAATCAAAGTTTTGTCTATTCATGCATTATCTCTATATTCCTAGACACAGGGTACACCCATTTGTAACCCCAGTACTAATTTATATATCTTCAAAATATTGCTCCCAGAAATGGTGGAATAAATACTTATGTCATCTGATCTACATATACATTTTATCACAGTAATTTTCTGGACACATAAAGCAAAGTTCACACTTATGATTTTACCAAAGCCTTAATGGAAAGTGAGTATGCATTACTAAAAACATCCATGTCCAGGTTGCCTAACGCTCTCAAATGTCAATCCTATTGGTCACTACATATTTGTTTCTTCCTAAGATTATATATTTTACCTCAAGCATGTTGAAAATGTCTAATCCTATCAATCACTTTATCATTTGCCTGATTTACTAATGTCTCTATTAATATCTGCTTTCCTACATATTTTCCACAGTTTATCATTGTGACTGACTCTTCACATGTGCTCACATTTTCATTCACTCTCTACCCAAAACCCTATTGCTAAAGAACTTTTGGTTTAAATCCTATACTCTCTCTGCTTTCTAAACCTACTGACTATCTTTCAAATAATACCGAGTATCCCTTTTTGACTAGAAGTTCTCTTCGACATTCCATCATCCAAGGTACAAGGTCCTATGCCATTGTACATCGATTTATCTGAGACATCTCTGCAGAACATAATTCAAAGCTAAGTATCCCAATCAAGGGCCCAATACCCTTCTGGGCTTCAAATCTTACCTAGATTTCTGTTTTCATTCTAATATTTCACTTTTACATTCTTGTAAATATTACAGGTTCCCAATACAATTATTCATCCTGCAGAATGATTCTTAACCCAAATCGAACCTTTTATTAACCCCAACCATACACTCTTCCCTCAATCTAAGTTTACAGAAGAGCAGGGACAGAATTGTTTTTACAATACAGGAATGTAGGTCATCTTAAACCTGCTGAGAACCTCAAAGGTCCATGCAGAAATGATACCTGGAGAAGATGTAGGCAGCTATGAAGGAGTTGAGAGAGCAAAAATCACCTTGCATGGCAAACCACCTGGTCAGGATGAAGGGTCGTGTCTGAATCAGTCTCTCTATTCTAAATGTAGAGAAGGTGGACCAAACCAGGCCTTTGTTGAGAGATGTTCCCGGGTGCCTATGGTTGATATACCATTCTAACTTGCGAAAGTGTCACAGGAAGTAGGGGCAGCCTCTATCTCATGGGACCCTTGGAAGCAACTGTTAGGACAAAGTGGTTGCCAAGGGAGTGACCTCATTCAGTTCTTGAAGGAAGTGTCCTACCTCACTTCCTTGGTATTGGAACTCTCTGAAATTGGGATCCAAGATGCCAGACACCCAGAGCCAGTCCCAGTCCCACTCCCACTGGGCTCAGTTGTTTGGATTTACCAAGGACAGAGTCAGTCTTTCTTGGTACCTACTGCTGAGAGAATGGCCAAATGCCAGGACAGATATGAAGAGGGTCTTTCCTGAGAAAGCAGGTAGTGGCTCACCACTGGATCCTGACAACTTCACAGAGTTGGCCAAGGCAACCAGAACTGAGACAGGACTGGCCATTTCGGGGAACATAGTTTGGCTCAACAGACAGAGGACACACTGGAGAGTCAGAGACTTACTTGTGGGAAGGAGATGCCTTTGTGGGTGTGGGTGTGAGTTTGTGGTTTTGTCTCATGTTCTGAAAATAGGTAGGAAAGGTGGTTTGTTTGGTTTGGAATGGACTGTTTCTAGTAAATCGTTTGACAAGGTGAGTGATTCTAGTTCGGTGTATCCCACTGTGTACGTGGTTTTGGACATTAAAAAACAGAATGCACCAATGGATGTATCCTGTCTAGTAGAAAGCTTCCCAGCATTCATCCTGCTCAACTGATGGATGGACTGCGGTGTGTCTTATGGATGGGGAACACCTACTATCTTCCTAAGTTCCTGTTTTCTTCCTGAATTCTGGCCACTCTCCAGAATAGGCTCATGGTTTTGTGTCCAAGATATATACCACCTCCAAGCTCTGTGCCATGGCCATGTACTGGACAGCTGAATGGAATGGGAGAATCACAGAAAACTCAGATATCAGTGTGACCAGGAAAGTCTCAGTGGAGAAATCCTGCTTTGGCCATTCTCTTACCTATATTTCTGTTGCCCTGAATGTCAGGAGTTCTTTCCCTCAGCCCACCCCTTTGTTAAGCCTGAAGAAAACAGTTTTCAAATGGAAATGAAAGGGCATCACCTGTGGCTCTTTGCTTAATTTCTTTGGAAAGGGATGTGTCTGAATCAGCCTCTTGGCCCTGTGTGCAGTTGTGGCTTAGATTCTCAGCACCTCATCGATCTAAAGAAAGATCCCATGTGTGCATCCATAACCAAAATGGCAAAAAGATCTGTTATGGTGAATGAAGTCTCTTGCGTTCCTTTGTTAGGTTTCTGACCTACATCAAGTGAGAATAGGAATCCTTTGGTTCAAATGAATTCTTCAATGCCCTGAAGAAGTGGTTGTGTTTTCTCATGACTCCAAATCACATAAAGAATCGTTACCTGACAGTCAGTAGGCCTCAAATTGGAGAAGCAGAGCCGTATTAACTGCAGTCCTATTTTATCACTCCTGGTTCACATGCAGGGTGTCCAGGCCACCATGACTTTAGGCAAATGAGGGGCAAGGGAGCTTATTTTGGACACTAACCCATACCCTACTAGACTCTGACTACTAATCCTAATATGATGGAGATTAATAACCCAAACAAAATAGAAAAACAAGCAGTTCAGAGGAGTCATGTTGTATAGTTGGACTTGCCTTTTGCATTATATAGGGTAGGAGTTATAAATCTAGTCAATTTTTAATTAAAATAGTTCTCCATGTGTTTTTAAAGTTAACAAATATGTGAATTCCTCTCTCCCTTTTTGTGTAGCCTATTCAGCACATGTATTTTTATATGCACATATAGAATCCTACCTGGTATCACATGTTCATACTTGAGAGGTTTCTGACTTGGCAGATACTGCCGCGGTCCGGTTGGAGCAAAATAACCGGTGGGTGGGGGTTATGAATAACATGTGTATGTTGATATAGCAGGAGTGGAAGCCATTTATTGTAGGACAATAGAGGTATTTATACATTCCACCCAGCTTATCTAATTAACATAAACTAGATACTGCAGTCAACCAATCAGGAATCTCCACACTTAATGGCTCGCTTTTGTTACATCTCAAACCACTCCCTCTGGCATTTTGCCAGGCATCATCCAGACTTGTTTACACACTCTAACATTCCCCTGGCAAAATGCCAGGTGTTATTTTGACATGTTTACAGACTCTAACATTTCCCCCTTTTATTTAATTTAAATAAAGACCACAGTGGTTTTTACAGAAACACCATAAATAACCTGCTACAAACAGAAAGGGAGGATACAAAATGTCACAATACAAGCCAATTGATGAAGCACTTGGAGAAATAATACCAGCAATGACACTGTTAGCAAAGACACCGAGTTAAAATTTGTTATAGATTACAGTTTGTTGTCTCAGTCCAGGTAAAGCAGTGTCTCAATAGATTAACTCACAGTTCAGGTAAACCACAGTCCAGGTATGTTCTGCAGGCAGCTAGCTTAAATCACAGTCCTGGTAAGTTCTGCAGGCAGCTAGCTTAAATCACAGTCCATGTAAATTCTGCAGGCAGCTAGCTTAAATCACAGCCCAGGAAAGTTCTGAAGGCAGCTAGCTTGATCCAAAGTCTCCTTCGTTTCTCAGCCGAAGTCTCCTCCGGTTTTCAGCAACACTGGAAATTCTTCCACCCTTGTCCTCACCGGCACTGGGATGAAGGCAGGAACTCCTACCACTGGCTAAAGAAAATCCTATAGTATTCCACCAGGTGCTAAGAAAACAACCTTCTGAAAAATTTAGTACATTATCTCAAGGTTTTTTACATTTGAAAAAAGCCTTAATTGTGCTTATTATTTATTATCTTCCGGGTGTGGGAGAACCATTGTAGCTTAGTTATTGGCATTGAAAATGACCAAACATCAGGGATCCAGTAGCATCTATGGCTGGCTGTAGCATCCTGGGCAGCCACAGATGGCCCTGGGGAGTTTCCAGGACTCAAACTGCCACGGGGCCCCGCTCCCCAGGCTGGGGGCGGGGAATTGCCGGCTGCCACTGCTTGAAAAGCCCTTGCTGCACAGTGACTGGCTTGAGCATGTGGCAGCCGAGGCGCCTATTCACACACACTCCGGAAACGAAAAGTATTCAGTAACAGCCTTTTGCTGAAACTTTTTTCCTGATAATCCTTCTTCTTCTTAACTTTCTTTTTCTTTCTGATTAGACTTCCTGGGCTTCCATCAACACATGCCCTAATTGCTCTTGTTTCCACTGGGGTGCCTCTTTCTATTATCAATTTACTTCTCACCCCTTCCTTATTTTCATCACAAAGACAATACAATACACTGAGATAAAACAAGACACAATCATACTGTATCAATCTTCTCCATTTTTTGAAATGACCGTTTTTCCTCTCCCACTATCTGCGTAGGGATGAGCAGATTTGCTCCCATCCTATCTATGGATGGGCAGCTTTTATTCGTCACTTACCCCCAAGTGTCCCAGGGCTCCCTGTATGGGCCACCATCTGCAGCAGTCCCACTGCAGCAAAATAACCGGGGCAGGGGGTGATGAATAACTAGTGTATGTTGATACAGTAGGAAAGGCGTGATAGGTAGGAAAGGCTATTTGTTTGGTATTGAGTGGACTGTTTCTAGTAAGTTGTTTGACAAGGCAAGTGTTTCTATATCTGTGTATCCCACTGTATCTCTGGTTGTAGACATTAGAAAAGATAATGCATCAATGGATTTGTCCTCTCCAGGAGAAAGTTTAACAGCATTCATCCTGCCCAATTTATGAAAGGACTGTGGCTTGCCTTATGGATGGGCAACACCTACAATATTCCTAAGTTCATGTACTCTTCCTGAATTCTGGCCACTCTCCACAACAGGCTCATGGTTTTGAGTCCAAGATATGTACCACCTCCAAGCTCTGTGACATGGCCATGTACTGGATAGCTGAAGGGAATGGCGAGCATCTCAGAAAACTCAGATATCAGTGTGACCAGTAAAATCTCAGTGGAGAAACCCTGCTTTGGGCCTTTTCTTACATAATGTTCTGTTGCCCTGAATGTCAGGAAGGTCTTTGCCTCAGGCCAACCCTTTGTGAAGCCTGAAGAAAACAGTTTTCAAATGGAAATGAATGGGCATCACCTGTGGCTCTTTGCTTAATTTCTTCCAAAAGGGATGTGTCTGAATCAGCCTCTTGGCCCTGTGTGAGGCTGTGGCTTAGATTCTCAGCACCTGATGGATCTAAAGAAAGATTCCTTTTGTGCTTCCAAAACCAAAATGGCCAAAAGGGCAGTCATTGTGGTTGAAGTCCCTCGCCTTCCTCTGTAAGGTTTCTGACCTACATCAAGTGAGAAGAGGGATCCATTGGGTCAAATGAGTTCTTCAAAACCCTGCAGAGGCTAGCCCGTAATTGCTTGGGTTTTCTCATGACTCCAATTCACATAAAAAATCTATACCAAACAGTCAGTAGGCCTCATATTGGAGAAGCTGGGCAGTACAAATGGCAGGCATATTTGATCACTACTGGTTCACAGGAAGGGTGTCCAGGCCACCCTGATTTTAGGCAAATGAGGGGTAAGGGAGCTTATTTTGGACACTGTCGTGAGCTTTGCCCCTCATGGAAAACCCCAGCCAGAGGTTATGATGAGTGTCTATATGGAAGAAGATGAGGGCCATGTGGGAGTGTTTTGGTTTTAATTGTGGTCATTTGTGTGGTGGTTGAAATAGATGACTGGGTCCACCTGGGCTTGAAGTCTGGTGTGATTCCCCTTACAGACTGAGTTCTGAAACTGACCTCAGAGAAATATTGCCATGAGTTCTCTTGGGATTCTAGGAGGCCACGCATTAGAGTCGCCCTTGGAAACTGAGATCAAGTCCCAGGGTGGCTTTCCACAGAGCATCAGGAATCTCAGCCAGGATATCACATGATTTTATTATGAAAGACTTGGCAGCCATAGATGAGATTCAAAACAAACATGGACCTCACACTCTAGACCTCAATGGGCCTGGGTTCATGTGATCTTTTGGCCACTCTTTGGGAAGCCTTGACTGTGAGAATTCTCTAGAGCTTTCATTGAAATGAGCTTCCATACCATTTAATGGTTCTTGAAAGAATTGAAACCTACAGTGCCTCCAACTTCATCCGTGAAAAATGCTAGATAAATACCAAGAAATTTTTGAAATTCCCATAACCAGGTGTCAGAGGAGAACATTTGGATGTCCTGTTGCTGATCAGGAGTGTTCCAGACAGTGGTTTGATTGACTGGGTTTCATGAAAATGGTGTAGAACTGAAATGCCAGTATGTTGGAGCCTGCTGAGTATTGGGCCCAGAACTGTGGTGTGCAGGTGTGGGATAAAACATTTGTGTTGGGGCCATTTGGATCTACCATTGACTTCCAAATGGCTTGTGACTGACATGGTGCAGCCAGCAGACCCTTATATGTAAAGGCATCTTGTTATATGGAGAGGTTTCAGGGCAATGTTCCGAATCAGGTTGCTATCTTCAAGTGGGCAAGCTATGTGGGATAGAATCCTGGTTGGTGCATTCTCCTGCAGACTCTGACCGACCACACGTGACAGAACTACCTTCAGCACTGTGTCCCAGTTGAACTTCTTGTATTTCGTAGAGCAAATACCAAACTCCCAGTGCAGCAGCAAGAAACACCATGAATAGTGGAGGATGACTAAATGGGTACACAGTCCACACAGGGAGACACTTAGCCTTCAGTGGCCACAGTTTTCCTACAAAGAGAGAATTCAGCACTTTGCCTCATTTTCATTGGAAAATAAGAAACCAATTTCTTCAGGTCACATAGATGCAGAGCCAGCTTTGATGGTCTCACAACAAAGGAAGCTAAAGCTCCTGAAAACAACATATATTTCAAGTGCCCAACCTCAGAGGCAGTTTCTCAAAAAGTCGTTAGGCCAGCAGAGCTCCATGTTTGTGGAGTGTTTACCTGTTAGACAAGGATGCAAGAAAAGACCACTGACTCCAATTAAAATCAAATTAAACTAAGCTTATTATTTTCACCAGCCAGGCTAACTCTCCCTCCCAAAACGGCCGGAACAAGACAGCAACCCCAACTTACCTACAGCCCAGCTTTAAAGCCCAGAAAGTTACACAAAAGGGGGATTAGAGATAACAGAACTCGGACAAGCATCACACTAATGGTAGTTTATATATTTTTTTTTTTTTGCTGGCCCCAACATCAGAATTTGTGAGGACCATTAGACCCTCAGAGATGGTCATTGTCTGTCCAGGGGAGGCCAATATTTATGATGTGTCGCTAATGTTTCACAGAGTGCTGCTATCTGGTCAGAGAGCCAGACATGGGTGAGTTCAAGGCATGGGCAGGCATTCCAAGCAGGTTCAGAATTTGCAGTAATTTATAGTAAAGCCAAAATTATCTTATCATGGCTTTGTGGCAAGATGGCTCCCAATTTTAATAAAAGATCAGGTTGGGCCTATCATTCCCCTCTTTTCTTATGTGTTCCTTTCAAATCTTTGATAGATTAAGGGAAGTGCACTGAGGAAATTTTAATCCCTCAGGTAACAGTCTCCAAATTTCTAGAACTCACCCAAAACGGGTCTCCCTGATTTTACCTGACTTAATTAATTACGTATATTGATAGTCTATTTATTTTTGGCTCCATTGTTGTAAGAAGGGAGGCCTCACGCATTTTGGATTCTTCTGCGCTGAGAGAGGGTGACGTAAGGGTCATGGCATGAGGGACATGAGTTGCCTTTTAGAATTTAGTTGAGGGACATGAGTTGCCTTTTAGATTTCAGCTTGGTTTGAAGTCTGGTTGGGGAAGAACAGGTTGTAAAGTCATCTGGGAATGGGTTCTTCTATGAGAGTAACAAAAACCATGAGTAATGAATAAATGTTGCAGCACCTGGAACATGTCACCGTATAGAAGTTCCCTCACCATTCTTTAATATCCTCAGTTATCAGGACTGTCAACTTAATATTTAATTTTTTGTTTTAGAGTTGTCCCTCCCCATAAGATACAGTTTATTAATTTAATGTCATCTGATCTTGCAAAATCCTTTTTCTAGTATGACCTCTGTGTCTAATAGAGAAACCTTTAATTCTGTTACTCAGGGCTGGATAATCGTACTAGCAAACAACAAGCCTACCTCTGTAGGTTAGGAATATCTGTAGGCCCTAAACTAAATTTTCTGCCTCTGGCAGCTCCTCTTAATAGTCTCTTTTTATAGTTATCAGGCATTCCTGTCTGAGAATCCTTCTTTGTAACCTCCAGTCTTACTTATTTTGCGAGGCTAACATAAAGTGTATACCTTAAAATATTAATATTTGTTTTCTTGGCCGATTCATTTAACTTTAATTTTAAATCCTAATCTTAAACATCCAGCAAATAAATTTTAACAGCCTTATATTGAGAGTACTGGGCTTTAATATCTATAACTTAATTATTATTTATCTTTTCATTAATTGGGATATGTATTATTCTGTCTGTCTTGTAGGTGATGACTTATTATCTTAAATTAACCCATGTTGTGTTATTAAAGCAACACTTCTGTAAAAGACTAACAGGGAATCTTTAGATCACTTATAAGCAAATTAAAAATAAAATTTTTTAACAAGAGTAAAAATACTTAGTTTCTGTAATAGCTACCCTGAATTTTTTGGCTGAGTTATACATTATATGCCCTGTTTGAGATCCTAGTAATCTTCACAGAAAAACAAAAGAACTTTTGAACATAACTTTAAATGAAATAAAATCTGACCTACTCCTTTTGTAGTCATTCTCACATGTAGTAAGATGGGACACAGAGCCTTATCTCAGGTAAGGCAGGCCTCTTCATAAATATTAAGTGTTTTAGTTC
Source organism: Callospermophilus lateralis (assembly GCF_048772815.1). NCBI lineage: Eukaryota > Metazoa > Chordata > Mammalia > Rodentia > Sciuridae > Callospermophilus > Callospermophilus lateralis. Next base: position 1,591,018 of record NW_027513573.1, read on the forward strand.
TAAAGCTGATCATTGTTTTTTAAATATCATTTTACAAAGTTTAAATAAATTGTTTGAGGTCACATGAACATTATCTAACATCATATGACATCACATTTAAAACATGGATTAAAGAAAGGCTGAAAGATTTTAACCTTTACATATATTAGGCTCTGATTAACTTAAAAATACATTTAAATTGTTCCCCAATGAAAAAAGTAACATAAAACTTTACATATCTTATTGATAACAGGTAAATAAATCCCCAGTACATTTTTTTTACCATACAACTTCAGAATACCAGCTTGATATAATGCTCTTTAAATGTTTCTAACTTACAGACTTGTATACCTGGAAGATATGAGCACATTAATAGCATCAATATTACATTGATATTTCTAGATTAACCAAGTTTAGCTTTTAAAGAAATGGCAGTAGAGTGCTCTAAAATAACAGTTCTTATTTAATCAGTTGTTTAATTTTTATGGTTGCTTGCTCTAGAAAAAATAAAACTTAATAAACACAATGTTATGGGTAAACTTATGTTTTCAGAAAATTTTGTCTCTTTAACACAAGACTGATTTTTACAATCTGATACAGACCTTAGTAAATCAATCGGGTATCTAACAAATGTATTCAAGAATGAGAAATTCCACATCAAATTTACTTTACTTATTTATTAAAATATTAGGCAAATGTATTGAACAGTGTAAACCATTTTTTTGTTGAAGGAAAAGTCCTAGAATCAAGGCATTTTAGACATTTTGTAGATATTAATATTTTACTAGATTTTTGAACACCTATAAAAACTTGTAAGCTTAAATTTAAAAACATTTATTTTTATCTGTTTATCCAATTTAAATTGAACAATTTTAATCACGTGAATTAAAGATCTTTGGATCCACTTTTTTAAAATTAATTTTTATTGTAGGTTGTTCAAAACATTACATAGTTCTTGATATATTATATTTCACACTTGATTCAAGTGGGATATGAACTCCCGTTTTTACCCCATATACAGATTGCAGAATCACATCAGTTGCACAACCATTGATTTACATATTGCCATTCTGGTGTCTGTTGTATTCTGCTGCCTTTCCTATCCTCTACTATCCCCACTCCCCCATCCCCTCCCCTCTTCTCTCTCTACCCCCTCTACTGTAATTCATTTCTCCCCCCTCATATTTTTCCTCCTTTCCCCTCACTTCCTCTTGTATGTAATTTTGTATACCCCTGAGGGCCTTCTTCCATTTACAGGAAATTTCCCTTCTCTCTCCCTTTCCCACCCACCTCTCATCCCTGTTTAATGTTAATCTTCTTCTCATGCTCTTCGTCCCTACTCTGTTCTTAGTTACTCTCCTTATATCAAAGAAGACATTTGGCATTTGTTTTTGAGGGATTGGCTAGCTTCACTTAGCATAATCTGCTCTAATGCCATCCATTTCTCTCCAAATTCTATGATTTTGTCATTTCTTAATGCAGAGTAATACTCCATTGTGTAAAAATGCCACATATTTTTTATCCATTCGTCTGTTGAATGGCATCTAGGTTGCTTCCACAGTCTTGCTATTGTGAATTGTGGTGCTATGAACATGGATGTAGCAGTGTCCCTATATTGTGCTCTTTTTAGGTCTTTAGGGAATAGACCGAGTAGGGGAATATCTGGATCAAATGGTGGTTTTATTCCCAGCTTTCCAAGAAATCTCCATACTGCTTTCCAAATTGGCCGCACCAATTTGCAGTCCCACCAGCAATGTACAAGAGTACCCTTTTCCCCACATCCTCGCCAGCACTTGTTGTTGTTTGACTTTCTAATGGCTGCTAATCTTACTGGAGTGAGATGGTATCTTAGGGTGGTTTTGATTTGCATTTCTCTGACTGCTAGAGATGGTGAGCATTTTTTCATATACTTGTTGATTGATTGTATGTCCTCCTCTGAGAAATTTCTATTCAGGCCCTTGGCCCATTTGTTGATTGGGTTATTTGTTATCTTATTGTCTAATTTTTTGAGTTCTTTGTATATTCTGGATATTAGGGCTCTGTGTGAAGTGTGAGGAGTAAAGATTTGTTCCCAGGATGTAGGATCCCTATTTACCTCTCTTATTCTTTCTTTTGCTGAAAAAAAACTTTTTAGTTTGAGTAAGTCCCATTTGTTGATTCTAGTTATTAACACTTGTGCTATGGGTGTCCTATTGAGGAATTTGGAGCCCAACCCCACAGTATGTAGATCAAGGCAAATTTTTCTTCTATCAGACGCCATGTCTCTGATTTGATATCAAGTTCCTTGATCCACTTTGAGTTAACTTTTGTGCATGGCAAGAGAAAGGGATTCAGTTTCATTTTGTTGCATATGGATTTCCAGTTTTCCCAACACCATTTGTTGAAGATGCTATCCTTCTTCAATTGCATGCTTTTAGCCCCTTTATCGAATATAAGATAGTTGTAGTTTTGTGGATTGGTTTCTGTGTCCTCTATTCTGTACCATTGGTCCACCCACCTGTTTTGGTACCAGTACCCTGCTGTTTTTGTTACTATTGCTCTGTAGTATAGTTTGAAGTCTGGTATAGCTATCCCGCCTGATTCACACTTCCTGCTTAGCATTGTTTTTGCTATTCTGGGTCTTTTATTTTTCCATATGAATTTCATGATTGCTTTCTGTATTTCTACAAGAAATGCCGTTGGGATTTTGATTGGCATTGCATTAAACCTATAGAGAACTTTTGGTAATATCGCCATTTTGATGATGTTAGTTCTACCTATCCATGAACAGGGTATATTTTTCCATCTTCTAAGATCTTCTTCTATTTCTCTCTTTAGGTTTCTGTAGTTTTCATTGTATAAGTCTTTTACCTCTTTTGTTAGGTTGATTCCCAAGTATTTTATTTTATTTGACGATATTGTGAATGGGGTGGTTGTCCTCATTTCCATTTCAGAGGATTTGTGGCTGATATACAGGAATGTCTTTGATTTATGTGTGTTGATATTATATCCTGCCACTTTGCTGAATTCATTTATTAGCTCTAGTAGTTTCTTTGTAGACCCTTTTGGGTCTGCTAGGTATAGAATCATGTCATCTGCAAATAGTGATAATTTGAGTTCTTTTCCTATTTTTATGCCTTTAATTTCTTTCGTCTGTCTAATTGCTCTGGCCAGTGATTCGAGAACTATGTTGAACCGAAGTGGTGAGAGAGGGCATCCCTTAAAATTTGTTTTTATGAGTGCTTTTTTTATTATGAGCGCTCCTTATATATGTTAATTTCTGTATCATATATATGATTAAGAATATATATATATATATATATAGACATACAACAAATAACAAAAGTGTGCACACATAATAATAGTAAAGGCCTTGTAGCTTTTAGCAGGTGAAATCTCCATTGCCATGTTTTAAAAACTCCTCAGTTGGTCAAAGATAGAACAGATCAGAAAAACATTAACCTAGGTCTGTAGGATCAAAATTATGAGTTAGAAAAATTAAAGGATCTAAGGAAAAAAATAAGAGTCCTAGAAAAAATAACTGACCAGTAATTAGTAAATACCATACTATTTACTTTTTTTTTTCCTTAAGCCTCATATCAGTCTCCTACTGATCTTGCAGGCTTCTTTCATTTGCATTTCAATCTAAGTCCTGGCTGAGGTCTGGAAGGAGCAGGAAAAAACTGCTATTCTGAGCAGACACCTCAGGCCTAACGCATTTTAACCATAATTTTCCAGATAGGATGTTGAAAATTTTGATACAAGTTTAAGACAAAATTTACAAAATTTTATATCTTTACATCTTGTGTTGTCAACAGATACCATACTATGATTTACTATCCTTGTCCAAATTAATGCACTGGTACACACAGTGACATTTTCCCAGGCTACCCAATTAAAAATTGGTGGAAAAAAAAAGACTGAATGATTGAAAAATTTCTTGCCAACTTGGAAGTAGAGTTCTTTAGTTTTCCATCCTAAGTATTTAAGTTCTCTGGCATGAATTATCTGAAATCATAAACTAAACAATTATATGAATCTGACTTTTAACGGCAAGATTCTGCAATGCTTCAAAAACCCAATAAGCTACCAGATTGTTACAATAAAACATCATCATTTAGACACACATTCAGGTAATATCATTCCCAAGAAACAATATATAATATCAACACATTATTGCACATGTCTTAAAGTGCCAGAAACAAAGACACACGACAGACAGAAAGGAGCTTCAGACTATGACTGACAGACAGAAGCCTTTAAAACAGAGCATATAAGAGAAAAATCTCCTACACCAGTTGCACCACAGATGTCCCCACAAGGGGACCAGATGTTTTCACAGAGGAGCATCCTGAAATGTAAAATCAAGGGTCTCCATACTGACTTTCCTGCATTTAGTGTCCCCTTTTTTTCCCTCTTTTTTAAGATGACAGAGGTGGCATTATCGTTAAATTGCAGGGAAAGACCTAGGGAATTCTCTGAAAAAATAAGGCTTCAGCAGCTGCTGAGAGTCCCTCAGTCCCTCCTTTTACTTACAGGATTTGCTCCTCTGGTTCAGTTCCACCACAAGCATGCTCCATCTCCTAACATTTCTGTAGTCAGCTCTCAAAAAGTTCCAGGGTGCGGGTGGGTTATCAAAATTTGTAACTTAAAGTTGGGTTCCTGAACTTGAAGCCAATTAATGCCAATTTAAAAATGAGGACAGGGTTTTGAGAAAAAGAAAAACGAAGGTTTATTGCTTTGCTAACAAAGATAAACACAGGGACTCTGCCAAAAGGTTGTGACTCTCTTTATCTGGAGGGACAAGGGATTTTAAAGGAGTTTCACTTATTAACCTGGGAGATACTCAGTTCTTAGGTCCCCCGCAGGCACTGCCCTCTGCAGTGAGTGTGCTCCAGGCAGCCAGCTAGGGGCTTCTCTCATACTGCTTAACAAACGGGTGTAAAGTTCATTGCAGTTCCTTTAAACTCAGTCCAAAGGGTGTCAGGCTTACTTGCTTTATTTTCATGTCCGATATCCTTAAGTTTTCACCACAGAAATCACACAACAAAATGCACAAAAACAAACAAACAAAAAACATATAGAACACAGAACAAAACAACAAGAACAACAACAACAACAACAAAAAAAAAACCAGAAATCCGGCGCCGAAACAGGAAAACAGAGGAGCAATGCAATGTCTTCCTAAAGCTCCCCGTAGGAGCGCATGCGTGCCCGTTGGCACCTCTCTACCCTTCCAGATGAATTCCCTAGAGAAAACAGATGACAGAATGATTCTTGTTACTGTCCCAGACAGGAGTATATGTGAGCCTCCTCAGTCCACCTCTCTGTCATCAGAAGAGATCTCCCTTAACCGGATATCAGATGTTATAAAGGCACCAATTACCTATGGATGCCTCCTCCACCAGGTGCTTGCTAATAGTTTTAATGCGGTGGTTCACTGCAGTGCTCCCTGAACTGAAGGCTAACTCCAAGGCCTTGGACCATCTCAAGTTGCACAAACCCTAGAGTTGCTCTCAAGCTTGGAGCCCTGGAAGGAAGGCCAACTTCAGAATTTACAGCAGTCTGGTCTTGTGATCTTGTCCGGCAGGGTCATCTCACTGGGGAACTCCAAAATATTAGACCAGGAACGCATGTAAAGACCACTGACTCCTAATAAAATCAAATTAAGGCAAGCTAATTATTTCAAAGGGAAAGGCTACCTCTCCCTCCCAAAATGGCGGGAGCAAGACAGCAAACCCACCTTTCCTATAGCCCAGCTATATAGCCCAGAAAGATGCACAAAAAGGGGGTTACAGATAACAGAACTTTAACAAGCATCACACTAACGGTAGTTTACATTTTTTTTTAAGCTCACCCCAACATCAGAAATTATGAGGACCATTAGAGCCTCAGAGACTCGTTGTCTGGCCAGGGAAAGAAAATATTTATGAGGTGTCACTAAAGTTTCAGAGAGGGCTGCAATCTGGTCAGAGAGCCAGGCATGGGTGAGTTTAAGGCATGGGCAAACATTCCAAGCAGGTTCAGAATTTGCAGTAATTTACAATAAAGCCAAAATTATCTTTTCATGGCTTTCTGGCAAGTGGGCTCCCAATTTTAATAAATGATCAGGTTGGGTCTATCAACCCTGTCCCTTACTTTTGGAAACTCCCCTTCCACATCCAAGCTTGTGAAGTCCTGAGCATTTTCCATTCCAGATATGTATTCACAGATTTTCTAACTCTTCTCCTCTAATTGTGTATTACTTGGGGCGAATGTAATGTCAAGGCATTGTTCTGGATGAGAATGGGAAGATTTTTTGCATACACATTGGATTCATTATCTAATTTTTCATTCGAAATACTTAATCCCTGACACTAAAACCTACCCTACTGGACTCTGACTACTAATGCAAATATGATGGAGATAAATTACCCCAACAAAATAGAAATACAAGCAGTTCAGAGGAGGCATGGTGCATAGTTGGACTTGCCTTTTGCATTATGTAGTGTAGGAGTTATAAATCTAGCAAATTTTCAATTTAAATAGTTCTCCATGTGTTTTGAAAGTTAACAAATATTTGAATTCCTGTCTCCCTTTCTCTGTAGCCTATTCAGCACATGTATTTTTATATGCACATATCAAATCCTACCTGGTACCACACGTACATTCTTGTGAGGTGGATGAATTGGCAGATACAATTTGTGAGAATAGATCACTCATTCTAAACGCTGTTGGAACTGAAAATTCAACCTATGGGTGAGCTTCCTAGTTGAACAACATTATACATAAACCCATGTTCAGTAAAATGAATATTTTTGGATCTGTGGATGATATAAATTTCATGATTAATTTAGATTGCCATATATATTGCTACTTTTTAATGTCTGTGTGTGTGTGTTTATATATATATATATATATATATATATATATATATATATATATATATACTCTCCAGATTTTTCAAAATATGAAATATATGTGTCTTATTATACACTCCCTAAATTCACTCATATTCATATATGTGGATTTATGATCAACTTTTCACAAGATTATTATCAGAAATATTCATCCACCTGAAATACATATTTGTTTCCTAGTACTGAAAACAAACTTCAGTGAATGGTGCACACAAATCCTAATATTTCTACAGTAACTCACCCAGTTTTACATCAATGCGTATAGATTCCTATGGGACATGAAGTGTATTTTGACGTTCATTTTTATTCAACTCTGGTACATTACTATTTCTTCAGTTAATGCACATCATAGGATAAATACTTCATCCACAATTTATCAAATTGATAGGCATTTGTTTCACTTTCAATCACTTCCTGATTCAGAACACATGTATTCCTTAATGTTTCTTGACTGCTCGTTTCATGAGACTTCTTTCCAAACACATTATTTTCAATTTCCATTATCGCTTTGAAGCAAATCTCACACACCCGTCTTGATAAACCATTAAAGTAATATTACCATTATATGTATAATTGGTTGGAATTAATGATTGTATATCAATATAAGATTTTCTGCATATTTTCAGATATAAATTCAATCGATTATTTAAAGTGTAATCAGTTATATTATTTATTCACAGTATGGTCTCTTCGTGCATTATCTCTACATACATAGACACAGGGTACACCTCTTTGTACCCCCAATATTAATTTATATGTCTTCAAAATATTGCTCCCAGAAATGGTGGAAGAAATACTCTGTCAACTGATCTACATATACATTTTATCACAGTAATATTCTCGACACAAAATGCAAAGTTCACACTTATGATTATACCAAAGACTAAATGGAATGTAAACATGGATTACTAAAAAAATCCATGTCCAATTTGGCTAATGCTCTCAAATGTCAATCCTATTAATGATTACATATTTGTTTCTTCCTAAGATTATATATTCAAATTCAACCCTGTTGAAAATATCTAATACTATCACTCACTTTATACTTTGTCTGATTTCATAATGTCTCTATAGATATCTGCTTTCCTACATATTTTCCCCAGTTCATCATTGTGACTCATTCTTCACATGTGCTGACATTGACATTCACTCACTAACCGAAACCCTGTTGCTAAAGAACTTTTGGTCCAATTCCTATACTCACTGTTTTTTCTAAACTTACTTACTATCTTCCTAATCCACCTACTGTCCCCTTTTGACTGGATATTCTCTTCGACATTCAATCATCCAAGGTACAATGTCCTATGCCATTTTATATCGATTTATCTGAGACATCTGTGCAGAACATAATTCAAAGCTAAGTGTCACAATCAAAGGCCCAATTCCCTTCTGGGCTTCAAATCTTACCTAGATTTCTGTTTTCATACTTACATTTCACCTATTTATTCTTGTAAATATCGCAGATTCCCAATACCATTATTCATCCTGCAGAATGATTCCTAACTCAAATCGAATATGTTATTAATCCTAACCATACACTCTTCCATCAATCTAACTTTACAAAAGAGTAGGGACACAGTTTGTCTTACAATACAGGAATCTAGGGGATCTTCCACCTACTGAGAACCTCAAAGGTCCTTACAGAAATGATCCCTGGAGAAGATGTTGACAGCTATGGAGGACCTGAGAGAGAAAAATTCATTTTCCATGGAAAACAACCAGGTCAAAATGAAGGGATGTGTCTGAATCAGCCTCTCTCTTCTTAATGTAGAGTAGTTGGACCAAATCAGGCATGTGTGGAGAGCTGTTCCCGGGTGCCTATTTTTGATATACAATTCTTAGCTTGAAGTGTCACAGTAAGTAGGGGCAGGCTCCATCTCATGGGAACCTAGGAAGCAACTTTTAGGACAAAGTGTTTGCCAAGGCAGTGACCTCATTCAGTTTCTGAATGAAGTGACCTACCTCACTTCTTTGGTGATGGAACTCTCTGAACTGGGGATCCAAGAAGCCAGGCACCCAGAGTCAGTCCCAGTCCCAGTCCCAGTGGGCTCACATGTTTGTATTTCCAAGGACAGAGTCAGACTTTCTTGGTACCTACTGATGTGAGGATGGCCAAATGCCAGGAGAGCTCTGAAGAGGGCCAGTTCATGAGAAAGCAGGCAGTGTCTCACCATTGGCTCCTGAAAACTTCACTGAGTTGGCCAAGGAGACCAGATCTGAGAGAGTTTCCCAATACTATTATTCATCCCGAAGAATGATTCCTAACCCAAATTGAACATGTTATTAACACTAACATACACTGTTCCCTCAATCTAACTTTACAGAAGAGCGGGGACAGTGTTGGTCTTACAATACAGGAATGTAGGGGATCTTCCACCTGCTTAGAAACTCAAAGGTCCATGCAGAAATCATTCCTGGAGAAGATGTAGGCAGCTATGAAGGACTTGAGAGAGCAAAAGTCATCTTCCATGGCATACAACCTGGTCAGGATAAAGGATTGTATCTGAATCAGCCTCTCTCTTATTAATGTAGAGAAGATGGATCAAACCAGGCCTGTGTGGAGAGCTATTCCTGAGTGCCTATGGTTTATATACCATTCTAACTTGTGAAAGTGTCACAGGAAGTAGGGGCATCCTCCATCTCAAGAGACCATAGGAAGCAACTGTTAGGACAAAGTGGTTGCCAAGGGAGTGACCTCTTTCAGTTTCTGAAGGAAGTGACCTCACGTCACTTCCTTGGTGTTGGAACTCTCTGAACTTGGGATCCAGGAAGCCAGGCACCCATTGCCAGTCCCAGTCCTACTCCTAGTGGGCTCACTTCTTTGGATTTACCAGGGACAGAGTCAGTCTTTCATGGTACCTACTGATGTGGGGATGGCCAAATGCCAGAAGAGCTCTGAAGAGGGGCCTTTCCTGAGAAAGCAGGTAGTGGCTCATGCTGGCTCCTGAAATCTTCACAGAGTTGGCCACGAAGACCAGATCTGAGACAAGACAGACTATTTTTGGGGAACATAGTATGACCCACCAGTCAGAGAATACTCCAGATAGTCACAGATGTACTTGGGGGAAGCAGGTGCCTTTGTGGGTGTGGGTGTGGGATTCTGGTTTTGTCTCATGTTCTGAGAATAGGTTAAACAGTACCCTGGTTATTAATTGGTAGTTACATTATGCTTATAGACCCCAGAACTCAGGACAGGTAGAAAAAATAAATAGAACCATTAAATAGACCTTTACGAAATTAATCTTAGAGACCTGCATAAAAGATTGGACTATGCTCCTGCCTTATGCACTGTTTCATGCAAGAAATACTCCCTCTGTTTCTTTGCGTAACCTCACCACCTGTGAAATTCTCTATGGTGCCCTTCCTCCAGTAAGGGACCTAACCCCAACTCTAAGACCTAAGGATCCCTTCCACACCCCCTAGCTTGACAGACTTAAAGCTCTTGAAAGAACTCATTGATATCTGTTCAAACAGCTGGCCACGGCCTACCAAACTGGGGACAAGGGGACTCCACTTCAATATAATGTAAGAGACTTCATCTACATAAGAAGACATCAGGTTTCATTCCTGGAACCCCGATGGAAAGGAACATACCAGGTACTACTTATAACACCTACATCAGTAAATGTATACGGAATCAATTCCTGGATCCATGCCTCTCATCTCAAGCCTGCGCTCTGTCTAGACTCTTGCTGGAAACTGGAAATGACTAGTAACCCTTTCAAATTGTGTATTCACCATATGAATAAGGCTATAGACTCTCCCCTTGGCCACCAGTAGTCCTAAACCTCATCAGGTGGTTCATCAGCGATGGCTGATCACAAATCCTACTAGAGAAGAGGTATGGTCTATCTCGCTTACAGCCCCCATAGGGACCTGGTGGCCATCTCTCCACCCAGACATTTGTCAGCTGGCTATAGGTTTTTCCTATTGGGATATATCTGATAAAGTGGATCCCACTAAAATTCTATTAAATACCTTCTGTATCATCGATATTGGAAACAAACATTATGGATGTAGGGACACGCGAGCAAGATGTAGGTTGGCTAGCCCAGATTACTATGTTTGCATGGCAGACTATCAAAGCCACAAAGAGCCACGGCTGTGAGGGGAAAAAGCCAACTTCTTCTGTAAGTCATGGGGATGGTAGCATACAGGGACTGCCTGGTGGAACCCAAACTCCCCATCAAATTCAGTACACAGCATTGGCCATATTACCAATTAGACAACCAAAACCGATGGACCCCAGAAGGCTCTCTAGATCCTCAAATTATGCATGACATTTTTAACTTCTACAAGTGATCAAAAGGGTGGAAGGAGATTCCCCTATGTGAAGACCTTTTCCCTCCTTCACTCACGTCCTGAACTATGCTTCTCCAATAGATCCTAACCCTCAGCCTTCTGCTCCAGACTCTCTGCTTTCACTCCCACCTCAGCAACCTGATTTCTCCCCTCCATTTACTAGATCAAAAAACCAAACCTCGGCCGGTTCTCAGACCATTGCGCCCTTGCTGAGTTATCAGGTACTGAGGTACCCCTCCACCCACTCAGTTCTCTTTTCTCCAGTAAGTGCCCAGAGCAGGTCCCATAAGGTCCTCTTACCAGCTAACCCAAAGCTCAAACCAGCTGAGGAGATCCCTCAGACCACTATCCAAGATGTAATGAAAGTGACCTTTAAAGTTGCCTTGTCATCACTGAAAACAGGTGACTAAGAATTTAAAGTCCCTCACAGGCTTTTTGGGATACTCACTCCTGTCGTCCCCTCTGCTCTACCTGTTCTACTGCTCAAGTTTTTGTTGCCAGGAAACTCACAAACCCCTTTCCCAATATTCTTTTACATCTCTCCTTCCTAATTCTCAGATAAACGGAGCTGCTCTCAGCCTTGCTTTCCACGTCTTGCCCCTCTTTACCAGGCCCACAGAAAAGTCTTATATGACCTTCTCCAGAAATCTTCACCATTGCTGACTTTAGGAGTTTCAGCAAAAGAGTCCCTATAAAATAATTCAATGTAGATAAACTCCGTGTTTTCATGTCGCCCTGTTCTACTTGGCCAGTGGCTGGAAAAATCAGCACTCCTAAGCTAGACACCCCCTTACGAGTTTTTCAAAAAATAAGTGAACAAGGCCTCTGGCCTTGAGCTGGGGATTCACAGAGATGGCTACAATTCTAAGTAAAGAAGTTACCAACTAGGCTCCATGGTAACAGCTGGCAGGGAGAAAAAAAAGAGAAAAAAAAAGGCTCTCCCTGTCCCAAGTGTCCTTGAAAAGTTAACTTGCCGAGAACAGAGGAAAAAATAACAGAAACAAAAACTGCTTTTTGTGAACTTCTGCAGACTGTGAACTTCTGAGCCCCTTCCCTTACATGTTGGGTACAAATTCTGAAACTACCTAAACTTGGGGTTCAGAAGATTAATTGATTACAACAGAAGCAATACCCTCTAAATCCGTTTGCAACCAAATAGGGCTGTTTCCCTGTCTTCGGTGCTATCTTAGATTCCTTTCCTTTTCCGTACCTACAACAGTATAATTCTATATACATAAACATTGTTTATGTTTTCATGAAATGGTCAACAGATGTGATTAATTATGTAATGGTGCATATGTTTCCCAGAGTGTTCTAGGATGATGCATGTTCATTTAAAGATCAAATCGGAGGGCATACAACCTGTTTCCACCGGGAACCTGTATCTCTCACTTTAGCCATCCTATTAGGAATAGGAGTTGCTGCAGGAGTGAGCACAGGAACCCTAGTCCATGGGACACAACAAATGACCCAATTAGAAGCAGCAATAGACCAAAAATTAAAGATAATAAAACCTCCATCACAGCTTTACAGGAATGTTTAACCTCCCTCTCTGAAGTTGTTTTACAGAACAGGCGAGGGTTAAACCTTCTCTTCATGAGAGAAGGGGGACTTTGTGCTGCATTGAGGGAAGAAGGTTGTTTTTATGCCGACCATACTGGAGTTGTATAAGAACCTATGAGTATATTAAGAAAATGCCTTTAAGAGTGTCAACGAGAGAGAGAGGCCCAAAAAGGGTGGTTTGAGTCTTGGTTCACACAGTCCCTCTGGTTAACTATGCTTTCATCAGCCCAGGCCTGTCCATTAATAATCCTCATATTATTGCTAACTGTAGGACCCTGTTGGCTCAACCATGTAGTTTCCTTTCTTGAAGCTCAAATTGGACAATTTAAACTTATGGTAATCAGACAACAATATACCCCACTAGGAGACATAAAATGTGACACCCTTCAATGATCACTTTCATGATTAAAAGTAACCAGAAGAAGAATTGGGGAATAAAAAGTTAATAAAATAGGTACTTGTCACTTCCTATTTTTCTGTATGCTTAATAAAACACTGTTGAAATCTTGAGAACTGTTTGCTAATCTTGTTCCCAGAATGTGCTGTCCCCAACTGCCAAACTGCAGAATGTACTCCATCATCCCGTTGAAAGCAAACTGCCCACTCTCCCTGACGCATCAATAAATTTCCCTCCCTGCCCTCTCCAAGGAAAGTATATAAGCTCTGTTTAAGCTGTTCTCAGGACTCTCTGCTCTATTCAAGTGAGCTCTGAGCCCCAGCATGCTGGACCCTCAATAAATCCTTTGTTGTTGCATGAGACAGTCTCTTGGTGGTCTCTTCCTCCTATGCCTGCCCGACCATTACAATATTCCAACTCTATATTCTTATAAATATCTCAGGTTCCCAATACCATTATTCATCCAGCAGAATAATTTCTAACCCATATCAAACATGTTATTAAACATAACCATACACTCTTCCCTCAATCTAACTTTACAGAAGAGCAGGCACAGAGTTGGTATTACAATACAGGAATGTAGGGGATTGTTCATCTGCTGAGAACCTCAAAGATCCATGCAGATATGATCACTGGAGAAGACGTAGGCAGCTATGAAGGACCTGAGAGAGCAAAAGTCATCTTCCATGGAAAACAACCTGGTCAGTATGAAGGGTTGTGTCTGAATCAGGCTCTCAAATTTTAATGTAGAGAAGATGGACCAAACCAGGCCTGTTTGGAGAGTTGTTCCCGGGTGCCTATGGTTGATATACCATTCTAACTTGTGAAACTGTCACAGGTAGTAGGGGCAGCCTGCATCTCATGGGACCCTTGGAAGCAAATGTTAGGACAAAGTGGTTGCCAAGGCAGTGACCTCATTCAGTTCCTGAAGGAATTGACCTCACCTCACTTCCTTGTTGATGGAACTATCTGAACTTGGGATCCAGGAAGCCAGGCACACAGAGCCAGTCCCAGTCCCAGTCCCAGTGGTCTCACTTGTTTGGATTTACCAAAGACAGAGTCAGTCTTTCTTGGTACCTACTGATGTGAGGATGGCAAAATGCCAAGAGAGCTCTGAAGAGGGGCCTTTCCTGAGAAAAAGGTAGTTGCTCAATGCTGGCTCCTGACTACTTTACAGAGTTGGCTAAGGAGTACAGATCTGAGAGAGAACATGCCGTTTAAAGGGAACATACTGTGGCCCACTAGTCAGAGGACACTCCAAATAGTCTCAGAATTACTTAGGGAAAGGAGGTGCCTTTATGGGTGTAGGTGTAGGTTTGTGGTTTTCACTTGTTCTGAGAATAGGTATCAAAGGCGGTTTGTTTGGATTGAGTGAACTCTTTCTGGTAAGTACTTTGACAAGGCGAGTGTTTTTATGTCTGTATATAAAACGGTGTTCGTGGTTGTAGACATAAGAAGAGAGAATGCATCAATGGATGTGTCCTGTCTAGTAGAAAGCTTGCCAGCCTTCATACTGCCCAATTTATGAATGGACTGCTGCTTGACTTATGGATGGGCAACATCTGCTATCCTCCAAAGTTCCTGTTTTCTTCCTGAATTCTGGCCTCTCTAAAGAATAGGCTCATGCTTTGGTGTCCAAGATATGTACCACCTCCAAGCTCTGTGACATGGACATGTACTGGATACCTGAAGGGAATGACGAGCTTCTTAGAAAACTCAGATATCAGTATGACCAGTAAAGTCTCAGTGGAGAAAGCTTGCTTTGTGCCTTTTGCTTACCTATTGTTTTATTGCCCTGAATGTCAGGAAGGTCTCTGCCTCAGGCCTCCCCTTTGTGAAGCCTGAAGAAAAGAGTTCTCAAATTGAAATGAAAGGGCATCACCTGTGGCTCTGTGCTTAATTGCTTTGGAAAGGGATGTGTGTGAATCAGCCTCTTGGCACTGTGTGAGGCTGTGGCTTAGATTCTCAGCACTATATGGATCCAAAGAAATATCTCATGTGTGCATCCAATACAAAAATGGCTAAAAGAGCAGATATTGTAGATGAAGTCTCTCGCCTTCCTATGTAAAGTTCCTGACCTCCACTAAGTGAGAATAGTGATACTTTGGGTCAAATGAGATATTTAAAGCCCTGTAGAGGCTAGCCTATAGGTGCATGGGTTTTCTCATGATTCCAAATCACATAAAGAATCTAAACCGCACAGTAATTAGGCCTCAAATTGGAGAAGCAAAGCAGCATTAACGGCATGCCTATTTGATCACTCTTGGTTAACAGGAAGGGTGTCTAGGCCACACAGACTTTAGGAAAATGAGGGAAAAAGGGAGCTTATTTTGGACACTGTTGTGGGCTGCGCCCCTCATGGAAACCTGCTACCAGAGGTAATGATTAGTGTCTATATGGAAGAAGATGAGGGCCATGTGGGAGTGTTTTGGTTTTAATTGTGGACATTTGTATCGTGGTTGGAAGAGATGACTGGGTCCACCTGGGCTTGAACTCTGGTGTGACTCCCATTAGAGACTGAGTTCTGGAACTGACCTCAGAGCAGTATTGCCATGAATTTTGTCGGGATTTTATTAGGCCACGCATGAGAGTGACCCTTGGAAACTGAGATCTAAGGCCAGTGTGGATTTCCACAGAGCACTGGGAATCTCAGCCAGGATATAACATGATTTTATTTTTAAAGACTTGGCAGCCATAGTTGAGAGTCAAAACACACATGGAACTCACATTGTAGACCTCAATGGGTCTGGCTTCATGTGACCTTTTGGCCACTCTTTGGGAAGACTTACCTGTGAGAGTTCTTCAGAGCATTCATTGAAATGAGCTTCCTCACCATTTAATGGTTCCTGAATTAATTGAAACCCATAGTGCCTCCAACTTCATCCTTGAAAAATGGCTAGATAAATACCATGAAATTTTTGAAATTCCCATGACCAGGTGGCACTGGAGAAACTTTGGATGTCCTGTTGCTGATCATGAGTATACCAGACGGTGCCTTGATTGACTGGGTTTCATGAAAATGGTGTAGATCAGATATGCCAGTAAGTTGGAGCCTGCTGAGCAGTGGGCCTAGAGCAATGTTGGGCAGGTGTGTGACACAAAATATGCGCTGGGGCCATTTCGATCTGCCATTGGCTTCCAAATGCCTTGTGACTGACAGGATGCAGCCAGCAGACCCTTATTTGTAAAGGCATCTTGTTATATGGAGAGTTTTGACCCTGTCCCTTACTTTTGGAAACTCCTCTACCACCTCCAAGTTTGTGAACTCCTGATCATATTCCATTCCAGATTTGTATTCTCAGAATTCCTAACTCTTTTTCCCTAATTGTGTCTTACTTGGGGTGAAAGTATTATCAAGGCATTGTTCTGGATGAGAGTGGGAAAAATTTTGTGTAGCACATATTTGCATACACATTGGATTCATTTTCCAATTTTCCATTCAGAATACTAAATCCCTGACACTAACATATACCCTATTAGACTCTGACTACTAATCCTAATATGGTGGAGTAAAATAACCCAAACGGAATAGAAATACAAGCAGTTCAGAGAAGGCATGGTGTGTAGTTGGAATTGTCTTTTGCATTATATTGGGTAGAAGGTATAAACTATTTAATTTTTTTATTGAAAGAGTTCTCCATGTGTTTTTAAAGTAAACAAATGTATGAATTCGTGTCTCCCTTTCTCCGTAGCATATTCAGCACATGTATTTTTATATGCACATACAGAATCCTACCTGGTACCACTCGTACAATCTTGTGAGGTGGCTTACTTGGCAGATACAAATTGCGAGAAGACATCACAGCTCCTAAACACTGTTGGAACAGAAAATTAAACCTATGGGTGAGCTTCCTAGATGAACAACATTATACATAAATCCATGTTCAGTAAAATGAATATTTTTGCATCTGTGGATGATTTATATTTCATGGTGAATTTCGATTGGCATATATATTGCTACTTTTTAATGTCTGTGTGTGTGTATATATATATATATATATATATATATATATATATATATATATATATATATACAGTCTCCAGATTTTTCAAAATATGAAATATATGTGTCTTATTACACACTTCCTAAATTCATTCATATTCATGTATGTGGATTTATAATCAAATTTTCACATGATTATTCTCAGAAATATTCATCCACCTGAAATACATATTTTTTCCTACTAGTGAAAACTAACTTCAGTGAATGTTGCATACAAATCCTAATATTTCTACAGTAACTGACCCAGTTTAACATCAATGCGAGTAGATTCCAATGGGACATGCTGTGTGTTTTGACGTTCATTTTTATTCAACACTGGTACATAATGATTTCTTCAGTTTATGCACATCATAGGATATATTTTTCATCCACAGTTTCGCAAATTTATAGGCATTTGTTTCACTTTCAATCAATTCCTTCTTCAGAACACATGCATTCATCCATGTTTCTTGACTGGTCTTTTCATGAGACTTCTTTACAAAACACATTATTTTCAATTTTCATAATCATTTTTGAAGCGAAACTCAGACACCGTTCATGATAAACAATAACACTAATATTAACAATAGATGTATAACTGGTTGGAATGAATGATTTTATATCAATATAAGATATCTTAAATATTTTCAGATATCAATTCCATCCATTATTTAAAGTGGAATCAGCTATATTATTTATTCACAGTGTGGTCAATTCATGCATTATCTCTATATTCATAGACACAGGGCACACCTCTTTGTACAACCAATACTTATGTATATGTCTTCTAAATATTACTGCCAGAAATGGTGTAAGAAATACTCATGTCACCAGATCAACATACACATTTTATCACAGTAATATTCGGGACACAAAAAGTAAATGTCACACTTATGATTGTACTGGAGTCTGAATGGAAAGTGAACATGGATTACTAAAAACATTCCTGTCCATGTTGCCTAATCCTCTCAATTATCAATCCTGTTGGTGACTACATATTTGTTTCTTCCAAAGATTATATATTCAAACTCTACCCTGTTGAAAATGCCTAATCATATCACTCACTTTATACTTTGCCTGATTTCATTATGTCTCTATTGATATGTGGTTTCCTACATATTTTCCCCAGTTCATCATTGTGACTGACCCTTCACATGAAGTTATGTTTACTTTCACTCTCTAACCAAAACACTATTGCGATAGAACATATATTCCAAATCCTATATTGACACTTCTTCCTAAACCTACTATCTACCTAATCCTACCGACTATCCGTTTTTGACTGGATGTTCTCTTCGACATTCAATCATCCAAGGTACAAGGTTCTATGCCATTATATATCTATTTTTCTGAGACATCTGTGCACAATGTAAATCAAAGTTAAGTATCCCAATCAAGGGCCCAATGCCCTCTAGGCTTCAAAATTACCTAGATTTCTGTTTTTATTCATATATTTAACCTCTATATTTTTATAAATATCGCAGGTTCCCAATACCATTATTCATCCCGCAGAATGATTCCTAACCCAATTCAAACATTTTATTAACCCTAAGAATACACTGTTCCCTCAATCTAAATTTAATGAAAAGCAGGGACAGAGTTGGTCTTACAATACAGGAATGTAGGGGATTTTCCACCTGCTGAGAACTTCAAAGATCCATGTGAAATGAACCCTGGAGAAGATATAGTCATCTATGAAGGACCTGAGAGAGCAAAGTCATCTTCCATGTCAAACACCCTGGTCAGGATGAAGGGATGTGTCTGAATCAGCCTCTCTCTTCTTAATGTAGAGGAGAAGGACCAAACCAGGCCTGTGTGGATAGCTGTTCCCGGGTTCCTAAGGTTGACATACCTTTCTAACTTGTGAACATTTCAGAGGAAGTAGGGGAACCCTCCATCTAATGGGACCGTTGGAAGCAACTATTAGGACAAAATGGTTTACAAGACAGTGAATTCATTCAGTTCCTGAAGGAAGTGACCTCACCTCACTTCCTTGGTGATGGATCTCTCTGAACTTGGGATCCTGGAAGCCAGGCACACAGAGCCAGTCCCAGTCCCAGTCCCAGTGGGCTCACTTGCTTGGATTTACCAAAGACAGAGTCAGTCTTTCTTTGTTCCTACTGATATTATGATGCCAAAAGCAAGGAGAGCTCTGAAGAGGGGCCTTTCCTGAGAAAGCAGGTAGTGGCTCAAAATTCCCTTCTGACAACTTAAAAGAGTTGGCCAGGTAGACCAGATCTGAGACAAGACAGGACATTTCGGGGGAACATTGTATGGCCCACCAGTCAGAGGACACTCCGTAGAGTCACAGACCTACTTGGGGGAAGGAGGTGACTTTGTGGGTGTGGTTGTGGGTTTATGATTTTGTATCATCTTCTGAGAATAGGTAGGAAAGGAGGTTAGTTTTTTTTTTTTTTTTTTTTTTTTTTTGGAGTGTACTGTTTCTAGTAAGTCGTTTGACAAGGCGAGTGTTTCTATGTCTGTGTATTCCACTGTGTCCGTGGTTGTATACATTAGAAACGAGAATGCATCAATGTATTTGTCCTGTCTAGTAGAAAGCTTCCCAGCATTCAACCTGCCCAATTTATGAATGGGTTGCGGCTTTCCTTAAGGATGGGCAACACCTACTATCTTCCTAATTACCAATTTTCTTCCTGAATTCTTTCCAATCTCCAGAATTGGCTCATGTTTTTTGTCCAAGATATGTACCACCTCCAAGCTCTGTGACATGGCCATGTACTGGATATCTGCAGGGAATGGCGAGCATCTCAGAAAACTCAGATATCAGTGTGACCAGTAAAGTATCAGTGGAGAAACCCTTCTTTGGGCCTTTTGCTTACATAATGTTCTGTTGCCCTTAATTTCAAAAAGTTCTTTGCCTCAGGCCACCCCTTTGTGAAGCCTGAGGAAAACAGTTTTCAAATGGAAATGAATGGGCATCACCTGTGGCCCTTTGCTTTATTGCTTTGGAAAGGGATGTGTGTGATTTAGCCTCTTGGCCCTGTGTGAGGCTGTGGCTTAGATTCTCAGCACCTGATGGATCTAAAGAAAGATCCCATGTGTGCATCCAAAACCAAAATGGCCAAAAGAGCAGTCCTTGTGGATGACGTCTCGCCTTCCTCTGTGAGGTTCCTGACTTCCATCAATAGGGATCCTTTGGGTCAGAGGAGTTCTCCAAAGCCCTGCAGAGGTGCTTGGGTTTTCTCATGACTCCAATTCACATAAAGAATCTTAACCTCTGAGTCAGTTGGCCTCAAAGTAGAGAAGCGGTGTAGTCTTCACAGCATGCCTATTTCATCACGCCTGGTTCACAGAAAGTATGTCCAGGCCACCCTGACTTTAGCAAATGAGTGGCAAGGGAGCTTATTTTGGACACTGTATTGGACTGCGCTCCTCATGAAAACCTCCAGCCAGAGGTTATGATGAGTGTCTATATGGAAGAAAATGAGGGCCATGTCGAAGTGTTTTGGTTTTAATTGTGGTCATTTGTGTGTCAGTTGGAAGAGATAACTGTGTTCACCTGGGCTTGAACTCTTGTGTGATTCCACTTAGAGACTGCTTTCTGGAACTGACCTCAGTGAAGTATTGCCATGAATTGTTTTGAGATTTTAGGAGGCCACACATGAGATTCGCTCTTGGTATCTGTGATCTAGGCCCAGGGTGGCTTTGCACAGAAAACTGGGAATCTTTGCAAGGATATCACATGATTTTATTCTGAAAGACTTGGCAGCCATTGTTGAGAGTCAAAACACACATGGACCTAACATTGTAGACCTCAATGGGCCTTGCTTATGTTACCATTTGGCCTCTGTTTTTGTAGCCTTGCCTATGAGAGTTCTCTAGAGCTTTCATTGAAATGAGCTTCCTCACCATTTAATGGTTCCTGAATTAATTGAAACCCAGAGTGTCTCAAATTCATTTTTGAAAAATGGCTAGATAAATACCATGCAAGTTTTGAAATTCCCATGACCAGGTGGCACTGGAGAACCTTTGGATATCTGGTTCCTGATCATGAGTGTACCAGACAATGCCTTGATTGACTGGGTTTCATGAAAATGGAGTAGAACAGAGATGCCTGTAAGTTGGAGCCTGCTGAGTAGTGGGCCTAGACCTGTGGTGTGAAGGTGTGTGATAAACATCTGTGGTGGGGCCATGTGAATATGTCTTTGACTTCCAAATGGCTTGTGACTGACATGCTGCTGCCAGCAGAACCTTATATGTAAAGGCATCTTATTATATAGAGGGGTTTCAGGGCAATGTTCAGAATCAGGTTGCTCTTGTCAAGGGGGCAAGCTATGTGGGATAGAAGCCTGGTTGGTGCATTCTCCTGTAAACCCTGACCCACCACACCTGACAGAACTCCCTCCAGCACTGTGTCCCTGATGAACTCCTTGTATTTTTTGAAGCAACACCAAACTATGAGTGCAGCAGCCAGAAACACCACGAAAAGTGGAGGATGACCAAATGACTTCACAGTCCACGCGGGCAGACACTTAGACCCAGGTGGCCAAAGTTTGCCGACAAAGATAGAATTCATCACTGCTGCCTAATGTTCATTGGAAAACAAGAAACCATGTCCTCCAGGTCACATAGATGCCATTCCAGATTTGATGGTCTCACTACAAAGGAAGCTAAATCTCCTGACAACAAAATATACTTTAAGTGCCCAAACTCAGAGGCAGTTTGTCAAGAAGTCTTTAGGCCAAAAGAACTTCATGTTTGTGGAGTGTTTACCCTATCCCTTACTTTTGGATACTCCTCTCCCAACTCCAAGGTTGTGAACTCCTGAGCATTTTCCATTCCGGATATGTATTCACAAATTTTCTAACTCTTCTCCTCTAATTGTGTCTTACTTGTGGTGAAGGAAATGTCAAGGCATTGTTCTGGATCAGAGTGGGGAGATTTTTGTGTAGCACATATTTGAATACACATGAGATTAATTTTCCTATTTTCCATTCGAAATTCTGAATCCCTGACACTTACCCATACCCTACTAGACTATCACTACTAATCCTAATATGATGGAGAAAAATAACCCAAACAAAATAGAAATACAACCAGTTCAGAGGAGGCCTGTTGTATAGTTGGACTTGCCTTTTGCATGATAAAGGGTAGGTGTTACAAATCTAGTCAATTTTTAAATGAAAAAGTTCTCCATGTGTTTTTAAAGTTAACAAATATGTGAATTCTTGTTTCCCTTTCTCTGAAGCCTATTCAGAACATGTATTTTTAATGCACATATTGAATCCTACCTGGTATCACACTTATATTTTTGTGAGGTGGATGACATGGCAGATACAAATTGTGAGAAGAGATCACTCCTCCTAAACACTGTTGGAACTGAAAATTCAATCTATGGGTGAGCTTCCTAGTTGAACAACATTTTACTTAAATCCATGTTTAGTAAAATAAATATTTTTGCTTCAATGGATGATATATATTTCATGATGAATTTCTATTGGCATATATATTGCCAGTTTTTAATGTCTCTGTGTGTGTTTTTTGTATATATATATATATATATATATATATATATATATATATATATATATATATATATATATATTCTCCAGGTTCTTCAAAACATGAAATATATGTGTCTTTTGTGCACTCCATAAATTTATTCATGTTCATGTACTTGGATTTATAATCAACTTTTCAGAAGATTATTCCAGAAATATTCATCCACCTGAAATTCATATTTGTTACCTAGTACTGAAAGCTAACTTCAGTGAATGGTGCACACAAATCCTAATATTTTTATAGTAACTGACCCAGTTTAATATCAAAGCAAGTTGATTCCTATGGGACATGTTATGTATTTTGACGTTTATTTCTATTCAACACTGGTAAATTACTATTTCTTCTTTTTTTGCACATCATAGGATATATATTTAATCCAAAAGTTATCAAATTTACAGGTATTTGTTTCACTTTCAATCACTTCCTGCTTCAGAACACACGTATTCCTGCAGGTTACTTGACTGGTCTTATCATGAAACTTCTTTCCAAACACATTATTTTTGATTTTCATAATGATTTTTGAAGCAAAATATACACAATTTTCATGATTATCCATAACCCTAATATTTCCATTAGATGTATGAATGGTTGTAATTAATGTATGTGTATCAATATAAGATTTCATGTATATTTTCAGATATCAATTCATTCCATTATTTAAAGTTGGAACCAGTTATATTTTTAATTCTCATTATGGTCTCTTCATGCATTATCTCAATATTCATAAACACATGGTACACCCATTTGTACCCCCAATACTAATTTATGCATCTTCAAAATATTGCTCCCAGAAACAGTGGAAGAAATACTCCACCTGATCTACATATACATTTTATCACTGTAATAATCTGGAAACAAAATGCAAAGTTCACCTTTATGATTGTACCAAAGCCTAAAAGGAAATTGACCATGGATTACTAAAACATCTATGTCTAAATTGCCTAATGCTCTCAAATGTCAATCTATTTGTGACTCCATATTTATTTTTCCCTAAGATTATACAGTCAAGTTCAACCCTGTTGAAAATGTCTAATATTATCACTCACTTTGTACTATACCTGATTTCCTAATGTCTCTATTGATATCTGCTTTGCTACATATTTTCCCCAGTTCATCATTGTGAGTGACCCTACACATGTGCTGATATTGACATTCACTCTCTAACCGAAACCCTATTGTTAAAGAACTTTTGGTCCAAAGTCTATACTCGCCCTCATTTCAACACCTACCAACTATCTTCCTGATCCTACAGACTATCCCTGTTTGATTGGATGTTCTCTTCTACATTCAACCATCCAAGGTACAAGGTCCTATTTCATTGTGTTATGCATAACATAATTCAATGCTAAGTATCACAATCAAAGGCCCAATGCCCTTCTGGGCTTCAAATCTTACCTAGATTTCTGTTTTCATACTTATATTTCACCTATATGTTCTTAAAAATGTCACAGGTTCCCAATACCATTATTAATTGAGCGGAATGATTCCTAACCCAAATCAAACATGTTATTAACCTTAACCATACACTGATCCCTCAATCTAACTTTTCAGAAGAGCAGGGACAGAGTTGGTCTCAAAATACAGGCATGTAGGGGATTCTCCACCTGCTGAGAACCTAAAAGGCCCATGCAGAAATGATCCATGGAGAAGATGTAGGCAGCTATGAAGGACCTGAGAGAGCAAAAGACATCTTCCATGGTGAATAACCTGGTCAGGATAAAGGGTTGTGTCTGAATCAGCCTCTCTTTTTTTCATATAGATAAGATGGACCAAAACAGGCCTATGTGGAGAGCTGTCCCTAGGTGCCTATGGTTGATATACCATTCTAACCTGTGAAAGTATCACAGGAAGTAGGGGCAGCCTCCATATCATGGGACCTTTGGAAGCAACTGTGAAGGCAAAGAGGTTGCCAAGATAGTGACCTCATTCAGTTCCTGAAGGAAGTGACCTCATCACACTTCTTTGGTGATGGAACTGTCTGAACTTGGTATCCAGGAAGCCAGGCACTCAGAGCCAGTCACAGTCCCAGTCCCAGGGGTCTCAATATTTTTGATTTACCAAGGAGAGAATCAGAGTTTCTTGGTAACTACTGATGTGTGGATAGCCAAATGCCAGGAAAGCTCTGAAGAGGAGCTTTTTCTGAGAAAGCAGGTAGTGGCTCACCACTGGCTCCTGACAACTTCACAGAGTTGGACAAGGAGACCAGATCTGAGAAAGGACAGGCATTTCAGTGGAACATAGTATGACCCACCAGTCATAGGACACTCTGGATAGTCACAGTCCTACTTGGGGGAAGGAGGTGCCTTTGTATGTGTGTGTGTGTTTGTGGTTTTGTCTCATGTTCTGAGAATAGGTAGTAGCGGCGGTTTGTTTGGTTTTGAGTGAACTGTTTCTAGTAAGTCATTTGACAAGGCGAGTGTTTCTATGTCTCTGAATCCCACTGTGTCCGTGGTTGTAGACAGTTGAAAAGAGAATGGATCAATGGATTTGTGTTGTCTAGTAGAACGCATCCCAGCATGTATCCTGCCAAATTTATTAATGGTCTGAGGCTTTCCTTATCGATGGGCAACACCTGCTATCTTTCTAAGTTCCTGTTTTCTTCCTGAATTCTGGCCAATATCCAGAATAGGCTCATGGTTTTCTCTCCAAGATATGTACCACCTCCAAGCTCTGTGACATGGCCATGTACTGGATAGCTGAAGGGAATGGAGAGCATCTCAGAATACTCAGATATCAGAGTGACCATTTAAGTCTCATTGGAGAAACCCTGCTTTGGGCCTTTTGCTTACCTATTGTTCTGTTGACCTGAATGTCAGCAAGGTCTTTGCCTCAGGCCATCTCTTTTTGAAACCTGAAGAAAACAGTTTTCAAATGGAAATGAATGGACATCCCCTGTGGCTCTTTTCTTAATTTCTTTGGAAGGAGATGTGTCTGATTCAGCCTTTTGGCCCTTTGTGAGTCTGTGGCTTAGATTATCAGCACCTGATGGATCTAAAGAATGATCCCATGTGTGCATTCAAACCAAACTGGCCAAAAGAGCAGTCATTATGGATAAAGTCTCTCACCTTCCTTTGTAAGGTTCCTGACCTCAATCAAGTGAGAATAGGGATCCTTTGGGTCAATTGAGTTCTTAAAAGCCCTGCAGAGGCTAGCCCATAGGTGCTTGGGTTTTCTGATTACTCCAATTCACATAAAGAATCTAAACCCCACAGACAGTAGGCCTCAAATTGGTGAACCGAAGTAGTATTAATGGCAGGCCTATTTGACCACTCCTGGTTCACAGGAAGGTTGTCCAGGCCACCCTGACTTTAGGCAAACCAGAGGCAAGGGAGCTTATTTTGGACACTGTCTTGGGCTGCGCCCCTCATGGAAACCTTTAGCCAGAGGATATGATGAGTGTCTATATGGAAGAATATGAGGGCCATGTGGGAGTGTTTTGGTTTTAATTGTGGTCATTTGTGTGGCAGTTGGAAGAGATGACTTGTAAGATTCCAGCAGACGTCGGAGGAAGAGACTACCAAGAGACTGGCTCATGCAACAGCAATGGGGATTTATTGAGGATCCAATTCAGTTCGCTGGGGCTCTGTGCTCACTCAACAAGCAACAGCGGCCCAGATCCCCGAGAAGAGGTTAAGCAGTGCTTCAGTACACTTTTTGGGTAGGCAGAGGCTTTATATATATCAGAGGATGACCAAATGGCTTCACAGTCCACACAGAGAGAAACTTAGCCCCCAGTGGACACTGTTAACCTACATAGAGAGAAATCAGCACTGCTGCCTCATGTTCAGTGGAAAATAAGAAACTATGTCCTCCAGGTCACATACATGCACACCCAGCTTTGATGGTCTCACTACAAAGGAAGCTCCTGACAAATACTTATATTTCAAGTGCGCAACCTCAGAGGCAGTTTCTCAAGAAGTCTTTAGGCCAGCAGAGCTCCATGTTTGTTGATTGTTTACCCTGTCCCTTACTTTTGGAAACTCCTCTACCACCTCCAAGGTTGTGAACTCCTGAGCGTATTCCATTCCAGATATGTATTCACAGAATTTTTAATTCTTCTCCTCTAATTGTGTCTTACTTCAGGCGAGGGTAATGTCAAGGCATTTTTCTGTATGAGAGTGCAAAAATTTGTGTGCCGCATTTATTTGAAATACTGAATCCCTGACATTAACCCATATCCTAATAGACTCTGACTACTAATCCTAATATGATGGAGAAAAATAACTCAAACAAAATAGCTGTTCCTGTGTGCCTATGGTTGATATACCATTCTAACTTGTGAAAGTGTCACAGGAAGCAGGGGCAGCCTCCATCTCATGGGACCCTTGGAGTCAACTCTTAGGACAAAGTGGTTGCCAAGGCAGTGAACTCATTCAATTCCTGAAGGAAGTGACTTACCTCACTTCCGTGGTGATCAAACTCTCTGAACTTAGATCCAGTAAGCCAGGCACCCAGAGCCAGTCCAAGTCCCAGTCTCAGTGGTCTCACTTGTTTTGATTTTCCAAGGATAGAGTCAATCTTTCTTGATACCTACTAATGTGGGAATGGCCAAATAACAGGAAAGCTCTCAAGAGGGGCCTTTTCTGAGCAAGCAGGTAGGGGCTCACCCCTGGCTTCTGACAAGTTCACAGAGTTGACCAAGGAGACCTAATCTCATACAGGACAGGCCATCTCAGGGGAACATAGTGTGGCCCACCAGTCAGAGGACACTCCGGATAGTCACAGACCCATTTGAGGGAAGGAGGTGCCTTTGTTGTGTGGGTGTGGTTTTTTGGTTTGTCTCATATTCTGAGAATATGTAGGAAAGGTGGTTTGTTTGGTTTGTAGTGAACTGTTTTTAATAAGTCATTTGACAAGGCGACTGTTTCTATGTCTGTGTATCGCGGTTGTAGACATTAGAAAAGAGAATGATTCAATGGATGTGTCCTGTCTGGTAGAAAGCTTCCCAGCATTCATCCTGCCCGATTTATGTATGGACTTTGGCTTGCCTTATCGATGGGCAACACCTGCTAATTTCCTAAGTTGCTGTTTTCTTCCTGAATTCTGGCCACTCTCCAGAAGAGGCTCATGGTTTTGTGTCCAAGATATGAATCACTTCCAAGCTCTGTGACATGGCTATGTTCTGGATAGCTGAAGTGAATGGCGAGAAGCTCAGAAAACTCAGATCACTGTGACCAGAAAAGTCTCAGTGGATAAACCCTGCTTTGGGACTTTTGCTTACATATTGTTCTGTTACCCTGAATGTCAGGAAGTTCTTTGCCTCAGGCCACCCCTTTGTGAAACCTGAAGAAAACAGTTTTCAAATGGAAATGAATGGAAATCACCTGTGGCTCTTTGCTTAATTGCTTTGGAAAGGGATGTGTCTGAATCAGCCTCTTAGCTCTGTGTGAGGCTGTTGATTAAATTCTCAGCCCCTTATGGATTTAAAGAAAGATCCCATATGTCCATCCAAAACCAAAATGGCCGAAAGTACAGTCATTGCAGATGAAGTCTTTCGCCTTCCTCTGTAAGGTTCCTGACCTCTATAAAGTGAGAATAGGGAAGATACACCAAGCCAATTGATGTCTCCTTTTGGAAAAATTGTTCCACCAATGAGAGCATCAGAAAAATTACCCCAACACTACCACAAGTCGCTGCACCAACAGATAGTTCACAATGCATACATGTTAGTTCACAATGCATACAAGTGATACATAATCCAGGCAAGTTCTGCAAGCAGTTCAGTGATGGCTATTGCAGAAGCTGTAGATTGGTTTTATCTTTGTCTTCACCAGCACTGGGTTGAAGATTGGAATTCTGGCAATAATGGCTAAAGAAAAAATTACTTACCATTCCAGAAGGCACTAAAAAACACAATTATCTTAACAATTTACATTATCTTGAAGAGAATTATTAAATAAAATGAAAAGGAAAGGTGAAAGTCAACAAACAGTTCTGCTAAACTCCTTTTTTTGTTCACATATTAAAACAATCCTCAACAGTTGTTTACCCAATTTAAATTAAACTATTTAAATCACTTGAATAAAAAAAAAATTTGGATCCATTTTTTCATGAGCGCACATCATATATGATATATGGATATATGTACATTCAAACATAAAACACAAAACACAAGTGTGCACAAATAATATAATATATACAACACATAACATAATAGTAAAGGCCTTATAACTTTTTACAGGCGAAATCACCATTGGAATGTCTAAAAACTCTATAGTCAAAAAATAGAACTGATCAGCAAAACATTAACCTAGGTCTGTATGAGCTCAAAAAAAAAAAATAAAAAATAGAACTTCATGATGTGGGAAAGGGCAATAATAAAATAGATATTGAAAAAAGCATCCTGGTTCTGTCGCAGATGTAAGGATAGCCAAACTGGAGTTTTGGATATCAGCTGTTATGAATTTGAGCCAAATCATCTTCTTTTTGGTATATAGAAATCACTTTAGTTAATTTCTCTGGAATCCATATTGCCTGCTGTTCTTCCTGTGGAAACACACAAACAGACCCCTGACTAAAGACAATCACTGTGTCAGGACTTTAGTTAATCTCTCCAAAATCCAAATCAGCTCCTGTTCTTCCTGTGGAAAAACACAAACAGACGCCCGACTCCAGACAATTACTGGGTCAACACTTTTCCATTGTCCTATTAGAATATCCTTCCAAAGTACCTTGGGCTTATGCACATTTTTTGGAAACATATGCCTTTCCACATCACTAAGTCCTGATGAATCCAAGTTTAAAAAGTTTAGAGTAAAAAGCGTTAATTTAAGTTTATCTTTGGGGAATATATACCCCTTCTCAATTCCGTCTTTGTGCTTTAATAAGTACATTTTTATTGTTTGATGTGCTCTTTCAACTATGTCTTGTCCCTGTGGATTGTATGGGATTCCTGTTATATGAGTAATGCCAAATGATGAGCAAAATTGTTTAAAAGAGTTAGAAGTGTAACCGGGGGCATTATCTGTTTTTAACTGTTTTGGAATGCCCACAGTGGCAAAATTTTGTAAGCAATGAGCTATAACATCTTTAGTTTTTTTCTCCAGCATGAAGGGAGCCCATTAAAAATCCAGAACAAATATCAACTGTAACATGCAAATATTTTAATTTTCCAAATTCTGGCAAGTGTGTGACGTCCATCTGCCAAATATGGTTAGGTATCAATCCTCTAGAATTGACTCCAAGATTAACTTGTTTTAAAAAGGTCACACAATTTTGACATTGTTTTATAATTTGTCTAGATGTTCCTTAGTTTTTTTGAAATGCTTTTGTAAAGTATAAGCATTGACATGGAACTTTTGAAGAAAATTTATTGCTTCTTCTAGTGTAAAGAAAATATGTATGTATGTCAATTGTAGTTTTATCTGCTAAATCATTGCCCAAACTAAGGGCTTTAGGCAATCCTGTATGTGCCCTGATATGTCCTATAAAGAATTGATCTTTTCTGTCCCAGATTAGACTTTGTATAGTGGAAAGCAAAGAGAAAACAGTAGAGAAAGGGGAAATCCTACCAGCATCTTCAAGGGATACTATAGCATTAACTATATACTGACTATCGGAAAATAAATTAAATACAGAATCTTTAAAAATCACAAAAGCTTGTAATACTGTACTAAGCTCTACCTTGTGAGCTGATTGTTTTGGTACTAAAAATATAAAAGTTGGATCAGATGTAACTATTGCTGTTGTACCATTATTTAACCCATTGGTGAATATATTTGGAGCATTCATGATAGGTGTTTTCTTGTCATTTTTGGAAAAATTACAGGATGCGATGACCAAAAAGACAATAAAAGATAAGATGGTAAGTGGTTATCAAGTGAAACATTAGATTTACACACGATTATTGCCCAAGTATTTAACTAATTAGCTAATTCATCAATTTGATTCATAGTATATGGAGTAATAATTTTATTGGGTGAAATTCCACACACACTCTTTTTGCTGCTTTTATTCCTACGAGTATTAATTCTCCCTCAGCCTCAGGATAGCAAGTAATAATAGTGTTAGAAGAATAAGATAAATGTATCCATAATAATGGACCTTCTTCCCAAAATACTCCTGTAGAAATATTTTTTTTGTTGTTAGTACAATAAATAATAAATGCAAAATTATATCAACTCTATCCAAAAGCATATTTCCCATATATGTTTCAATGATTTTTATTGCTTTTCTTGCTTCAGGCATTAACATTCTGAGTGAATTTGGATCTCATGGTCCTTTTAGGATATCAAATAAAGGTCCCAACTCTCCTGTTGGTATACCTAGATGAGGCCTTATCCAATTTAAGTCTCCTAATAACTCTTGAAAGTCATTAATTGATTTGAGTTGATCTACTCGTATTTGAATTTTTGGTTGACTGACCATGGTTGAGGATAATAGAGCTACTAAATAATTAATTGGAAAATTTAATTGTATTTTACCTATTGCTATCTCTAGGTTATAATTTTTTAATACGTTTGTAAGTGTGGCATACCATTCTAGCAATGGGTTTTTAACTTTGTGTGCTAATAATACATCATCCATACAGTGAAAAGTTTGTATTTCAGGAATTTGATTTCTAAGTGGCTGGATTACTTTGTTAACATAAATTTGACGCATAGTTGGGCTGTTAGCCATCCCTTGAGGGAGTACTTTCCACTCATATCTCTTGTCAGGACCTTCATGATTCAGTGCAGGTATAGTAAATGCAAAACTTGGAATATCCTCAGGATAAATTGGAATTGAAAATAAAACGATCTTTAATATCTACAACGAAAACATACCAAGTTTTTGGCAAAGCACACAATTGAGGAATCTCTCATTGAGCAGGTCCCATAATAACCATCCCATTATTAATGGCTCTTAAATCTTGCAATAATCTCCATTTACCAGATTTCTTTTTAAGGACAAAAATGAGAGTATTATGGGGAGACACAGAAGGTTGTATATGTCCTTCCGCTAATTGTTGTATGACCAGGTCATGGGCTACTTGTATCTTTTCTTTAGTCAGGGGCCACTGAGGAACCCATACTGGTCTTTCTGATTTCCAAGTAATATTTATTGTCTCAGTGGCCCTTTCTGAAAATCCAACCCATATCTATCTGTTCCTTGATCTTTTTGTATTGGTGCTGCTATACCTTGTTCTTGCTTTTCTAATCTTTTTCCTTTCCTAAAATCTTGTCTAGCCATAATAGTGGATGAATTTTGATTGATGTTATTTGTTAATGTCAAACCTAATTGATCTAGGACATCTCATCCCCATAAATTTACGGGAAGATGTTCCAATACATATGGCTGTATAGTTCCTTCACATCCTTCAGGATCCTTCCAATCTAATACCGTTGCACTTTTATGGGGATTAGTCGCCACTCCTAGGCCTCGAAGCGTTTGAGTGGCTTGTTGTAATGGCCAATGTTTTTGCCATTCTTGACGACAGATGATGCTAAGGTCTGCACCTGTATCCAGTAGCCCATTGAATTCATGTCCTTGAATATTTAGTTTTAGCATGGGGCGAGAATATAAATTTAAAGAAAGCATAGCCCAATCTACACCTGTGGAGCCTAATCCCTTGGAACCTCTTTCTACAGCATAACTGTAAAATTTATCATGTGGGCTGGGTATTATTAGTAATTGTGCTATTCTATCTCCTGGAGAAATTACTGATATACCCTTTGGAGAACTGGCTATAATTTTTATTTCACCTTCATAATCGGGATCAATTACCCCAGGACTCATCATAAGTCCTTTTAGAGTAGAAGAGCTGCATCCCAATAATAAGCCTACTGTTCTTTTGGGAAGAGGTCGTTTCACCCCTGTGGGAATGATTTGAACTCCCATCTCTGGAGTTAGTATTGATCTGGCGGAGGCACAGATGTCCAACCCTGCGCTCCCTCTGGTTTGTCTGATGAGGGATCTGATGAACAATGTGTCGTGGGCACTACACTGATGGGGTTGCTGGTTTCCTCCAGTGCTCCATATATTTGCGGTTTCGGGCCCCAGAGCATTGGGCCCCCCTCTCCATTTTTTGGCAATGGAGCCGGAAGCCTTTCTTCATGATATCATGGATAAACACCTGGTGCTTGTTTGTTTTTTGATAATGAAATACCCTCTATGGTGGTTTGAGAATGGTATTCATTAGCCCAATGTCTCCCTCTACGTCATCGTGGCCAAATACCCGGTATTCTAGTCCTTTGATACCTAGTTTTGTTAAACCCTCCTCCTATGGGGCAATTCCTTTTAAAAAGTCCTGTTTGTTCACAATTGTAGCATGTTCTTGGCCTGTCTTCTAAAGCCTGTTTTACTAAAGCTGCCACAATTTGCCCTTTTTCATTAATGTCTCTGGCATCTAAAGCCTGTTTTATTGCAGCTGCCACGACTTGCTCTTGTTCATTAATGTCTCTACCAAATTTAATAAATGTGTTTAAATCTTCATGTTTCCATGGTCTAATGATACCTCTGCAGCAATGATTCGCTTGGTCATAAGCCAGTTGTTTTAATAATGGCATTGCTTGTTCTGTATTTCCAAAAACTCTGTAGCTGTTTCAATAAGCCTATCTACAAATCCAGCGTAAGATTCATTAGCTCCTTGTATTACCTTAGATAATTGACCTTGTAAACCTCCATGTCCTTGTAAAGTCTTCCATGCCCTAACTGCCTCTACAGCAATTTGTGCGTATATGCCAGGATCATATGGAATTTGTTGTTGCTGATCCTCATAAGGTCTCTTTTCTAACAACAAATCTAGATTTCTCTGAGGATAACCAGCTGCTGCATTTCGCCTAGACATCTCTTTGCAAAATTTCTCATTGGCAACCTTCCATAATAGGTATTGACCTCCATTTAGCACAGCTTTACACATATTAGCCCAATCTGCTGGCGTCATGTTCAAGGTGTTAATGGATTCGACCAAGCTTACAATGAAGTGTGCTTGAGGACCATATGTTGTTACAGCCTCTTTTAGCTGCTTCACTATTTTGAAATTTAAAGCATGGTGAATTCGCTGCCCTCCTACCTCAAATACAGGGCATGTTAATACTTGAGATGCTGTCTCAGGATCCGAACTATCAACTGTTGGGGTTGGGGGCCTCCCAGCACATGGAGGTGGCCTTGTTAGTTGGACATTTACATCCTCTGGTGACAGAAAGGTGTTAGTAGCAGTCTCCTTTTTAAACGTTGCCCCTGATTGCTTTTTATGCTCTAAACTTGGTTCCTCTATCTTTGTCTGAACTGAAGGCTTTGGACTAAGCAAACCAGATATGAACGTCCACAATGGCAATGTGCCAACTGGCATAGTCCCTCGGCTGCTCTTTTCTAATCCTTTTAAATCTTCACCATGATGGTTCCATTGTGATATATTTAATGACTCCTCCTTCAAAAGCCATGGGCTACGTTTTTGTATTGTATCAACAAATGCCCTGACTGTCCTTGATATTTCTGAGATGCCTCCTTTCTCTAACAATTTATTTAACACTCTTTCAGTTTGTTTTTTACTAATTTCTGATCCCGTATTTCTATTATAATACAACCCAACAAGATGACGCCAAACAAAACTGAGACAGAATGAATTAAAAAGGGAACAAAAAAAGTCATTATAGCCTTTCTATCCTCCTGACATGTGCATCCGTCCTTTATACCTATCTGTTCCTCAGACGTAAATAGTTTTTTCTCAGATGTGAGTGGTTTTTCTTCCGTCCCACTCATCTCCAGGAACAGGCAACTTAAAACAAAAGTGAAGCAAAACAAAGGAGTCATCTTAAAATGGCTACCCATCCTTTCACCTTGCCCACAGGGGCAAGCAGTTTACCTTATCACTTACCCTCAGTCGTTCCCCATGTGAGCCACCAAATGCTGCAGTCTGGCTGGGCATGATTCAGGAGCCACTTGTCAAAAAAAAAAAAAAAAAAAACTAACTTTATTTTTAGAACCACACAAGGCAAACAAAACAACTCCTCAGGAAAAACCCTCAGAGCCCAACTGCCACTACTGGCTTCCTTGTAAAGTCTCTCTCACACACACAAGCCTCTCCACCTGCCACAATCCTACTGCTCTTGAGGCCGATTGGCTGGGTGGAGCCAAAAAAGTTCCCCAAGGAGCAGCTCCATGGTCTGAAAGGGCAGGGAAACAGCCCAATGAGCATCACCACAGAGGAGCCAATCAGCTAGATGATGCTGAGGTCGCTGTGAGCCAATAATCAGCCGGCAGCTGGAAATTTGCTGGCAGCTGGAAGTCTGCTGGGGCCCCTTCAGCTGTGGCTCTCAACAAATTCCTGTCTCATTTCTCTGTAGCCTATTCAGCACATGTATTTTTATATGCACATATAGTATCCTATCTGTTATCACATGTACATTTTTGTGAGGTTGCTGACTTGGCAGATACAAATTATGAGAAGAGATCACTCCTCCAAAACATTGTTGGAACTGAAAATTCAAAATATGGGTGAGCTTCCTAGTAGAACAACATTATACATAAATCCATTTTCAGTGAAATAAATATTTTTGCATCTGTGGATGACATATATATTTCATGATGAATTTTGATTGGAATACACACTCTACAAATTTTTCAAAATATGAAATATATGAGTCTTATTATACACTCCTTAAAATCATTCATATTCATGTATGTGGATTTATGATCAACTTTTCACAAGATAATTCTCAGAAATATTCATCAACCTGAAATACATATTTGTTACCTAGTACTGAAAGATAACTTCAGTGGATGGTGTATACAAATCCTAATATTTCTACACTAATACCCAGTTTAATATCAATGCAAGTAGTTTCCTATGGGACATGATGTGTATTTTCCGGTTCATTTTTATTCAACAGTGGTACATTACTATTTTCTCAGTTTATGCACATCATATGATATATATTTCATCCACAAGTTCACAAATTTATAGGCATTTGTTTCAATTTCAATCACTTCCTGCTTCAGAACACATATATTCCTCCAGATTTTTTGACTGGTCTTTTCATGAGACTTCTTTTCAAACACATTATTTTCGATTTCCATAATCACTTTTGAAGCAAAACTCACACATTCTTCTTGATAAACCATAACCCTAATATTACCGTTAGATTTATGACTGGTTATAATGAATGTATGTATATCAATTTAAGATTTCCTTTACATTTTCAGATATTAATTAAATCAATTATTTAAAGTTGGAACCAGTTACATTATTTGTTCACAGTATGGTCTATTCATGCAATATTTCTATATTCATAGACACATGGTACACCTCTTTGTTCCCCCAATACGAATTTATACGTCTTCAAAATATTGCTCCCAGTAATGGTGGAAGAAATACTCATGTCACCTAATCTACATATACATTTTATCACAGTAACATTCTGGACACAGAAAACAAAGGTCACTCTTATGATTGTACCAAAGCCTAAAAGGAAAGTGAGCATGCATTACTAAAAACATCCATGTCCAGGTTGCCTAATGCTCTCAAATGTAAATCCTATTGTTGACTATATATTTGTTTCTTCCTTAGATTATATATTCAATCTCAAGCCTGTTGAAAATATCTCATCCTATCCCTCACTTTAAACTTTGCCTGATTTCTTAAAGTCTCTATTGACATCTGCTTTCCTACATATTTTCCCCAGTTCTCATTGTGACTGACTCTTCACATGTGCTGATATTTACATTCAATCTCTACTTGAAAACCTATTGCTAGAGAACTTTTTGTCCAAATCCTATACTCACTCTTGTTTCTAAACCTAGCAACTATCTTCCTAATCCTACGGACTTTCTTTTTTTAATTGGATGTTCTCTTCAACATTCAATCATCCAAGGTACAAGGTCCTATGAAATTGAATATCGATTTATCTGAGACATCTGGGCAGGACATAACTCAAAGCTAAGTAACCCACTCAAGGGCCCAATGCCCTTCTGGGCTTCAAATTGTACCTAGATTTCTGTTTTCATACTTGTATTTCACCTATATATTCTTGTAAATATCCCAGTCTCCCAATACCATTATTCATCCTTCAGAATGATTCCTAACCAAAATCGAATATGTTATTAACCCTAACCATAGACTTTTCCCTCAATCTAACTTTACACGTGAGCTGGGAGAGTGTGATCAGGAAAGTCTCAGTGGAGAAACCCTGCTTTGGGCCATTTGCTTACCTATTGTTCTGTTGCCCAGAATATCAGGAAGTTCTTTGCCTCAGGTCACCCCTTTGTGAAGCCTGAAGAAAGATGTTTTCAAACGGAAATGAATGAGCATCACTTGTGGCTCTTTGGGTCAAATGAGTTCTTCAAGCCATGAAGAGGTGCTTGGGTTGTCTCATGACGCCAAATCATATAAAGAATCTATACCTATCAGTCAGTAGTAGTCAGTCAATATTGCTCCTAAAAATGGTGGAGAAATACTCATGTCAAATGATCTACATATATATATATATATATATATATATATATATATTAATCACAGAAATATTCTGGGCACAGAATTCAAAGTTCACATTTATGATTGTACCAAAGCCTAAATGGAAAGTGAACATGGATTACTAAAAATATCATGTCCAGGTTGCCTAATGCTCTCAAATGTAAATCCTATTGGTGACTACATATTTGTTTCTTCCTAAGATAATATATTCAACCTCAACCCTGTTGAAAATGTCTAATCCTATCACTCACTATATACTTTGCCTGATTACCTAATGTCTCTATTTATATCTGCTTTCCTACATATTTTCCCAATTTCATCATTGTGACTGACTCTTCACATGTGCTGACATTTAAATTCATTCTCTAACCAAAAACCTATTGCTAAAGAACTTTTGTTGCAAATTCTACATGCACTCTTCTTCCTAATCCTAACTACTATCTTTCTAATCCTACTGACTATCTCTTTTTGACTGGATGTTCTTTTCTACATTCAATCATCCAAGGTACAAGGTCATATGCCATTGTATATCGATTTATCTGAGACATCTGTTCAGAAGTTAATTCAATGCTAAGTATCCCAAGCAAGGGCCCAATGCCCTTCTGGGCTTCAAATCATACTTAGATTTCTGTTTTCATGCATACATTTCACCTCTATATTGTTATAAATATGCAGGTCCCCAATACCATTATTCACCCAGCAAAATGATTCCTAACCCAAATCGAACCTGTTATTAACCCTAACCATACAGTATTCCCTCAATCTTACTTTACAGAAAAGCAGAGAAAGAGTTGGTCTTATAATACTGGAATGTAATGGATCTTCCACCTGGTGATAACCTCAAATGTCCATGGCGAAATGATCCCTGGAGAATATGTAGGCAGCTATGAAGGACCTGAGAGAGCAAAAGGCATCTTCCATGGCAAACGGCTTGGTCAGGATAAAGGGTTGTGTCTGAATCAGCTTCTATTCTTAAAGCAGAGAACATGAGCCAACCCAGGCCTGTGTGTAGATCTGTTCCTGGGAGATTATGGTTGATATACAATTCAAACTTGTTAAAGTGTCACAGGAATTAGGGCCAGCCTCCAACTCATGGGAACCTTGGAAGCAACGTTTGAACAAAGTGGTTGCCAAGAGAGTGACCTCATTCAGTTCCTGAAGGAGGAACTAAAAACAGTTCCATCACACTTCAGTGGTGATGGAACTCTCTGAACTTGGGATCCAGGATGCCAGGCACCCATAGCCAGTCCCAGTCCCAGTCCCAGTGGTCTCACTTGTTTGGATTTACAAAGACAGAGTCAGTCTTTCTTGGTACCTACAGATGTGAGGAAGGCCAAATGCAAGAAAGCTCTGAAGCAGAGCTTTTCCTGAGAAAGCAAATAGAGGCTCCGCTGGCTCCTGACAACTTCACGGAGTTGGCCAAGGAGACCAGATCTAAGACAGGACAGGCCATTTCGGGGGAACATTATTGGCCCACAAGTCAGAGGACACTCCGGATAGTCACAGACCTACCTGGGCGAAGGAGGTGCCTTTTTGTTTGTGGTTATGAGTTTGTGGTCTTGTGTCATGTTCTTAGAATAGGTAGAAAAGTAGGTTTGTTTAGTTTGGAGTGGACTGTTTCTAGTAAGTCGTTTGACAAGGCGAGTGTTTCTATGTCTGTGTATCACATTGTGTCCGGGGTTGTAGACATTAAAAAAATGCATCAATGGATGTGTCCTATCTAGTAGAAAGCTTCACAGCATTTATCCAGCCAAATTGATGAATGGACTGTAGCTTGCCTTATGGATGGGCAACACCTACTATCTTT
This sequence comes from Callospermophilus lateralis, assembly GCF_048772815.1. NCBI lineage: Eukaryota > Metazoa > Chordata > Mammalia > Rodentia > Sciuridae > Callospermophilus > Callospermophilus lateralis. The sequence continues at coordinate 1,629,841 of NW_027513573.1, forward strand.
CTAAGTTCCTGTTTTCTTCCTGAATTCTGGCCACTCTCCAGAATAAGCCCATGGTTTTGTGTCCAAGATATGTACCCCCTCCAAACTCTGTAACATGGCCATGAACTGGATAGCTGAAGTGAATGGCGAGCATCTCAGAAAACTCAGATATCAGTGTGACCAGGAAAGTCTCAGTGGAGAAACCCTGCTTTGGGCCTTTTGCTTACCTATTGTTCTGTTGCACTGAATGTCAGGAAGGTCTTTGACTCAGGCCATCCCTTTGTGAAGCCTGAAGAAAACAGTTTTCAAATGGAAATGAATGGGTATACCTGTGGCTCTTTGCTTAATTGCTTTGGAAAGGGATTGTCTGAATCAGCCCCTTGGCCCTGTGTGAGGCTGTGGCTTAGATTCTCAACACCTGATGGATTTAAAGAAATTTCCCATGTGTGCATCCCAAACCAAAATGGCCAAAAGAGCAGTCTTTGGGATGAAGTCTCTCGCCTTCGTCTGTAAGGTTCCTGACCTCCATCAAGTGAGAATAGGGATTCTTTGAGTGAAATAAATTTTTCCAACTTACAGAGGCTAGGCTATAGGTGCTTGGGTTTTCCATGACTCCAATTCAAATAAAGATTCTAAACCCCACAGTCAGTTGGCCTCAAATTGGAGAAGTGGACCTGAATTAATGAGAGGAGTATTTGATTACTCCAGGTTCACAGCAAGTGTCCAGGCCACCCTGACTTTAGGCAAATGAGAGGAAAGGGAAAATATTTTGGACACTGTCTTGGTCTGCGCACCTCATGGAAACCTCCAGCCAGTGGTTATGATGAGTGTCTATATAAAAGAAGATGAGGGCCATATGGGAGTGTTTTGGTTTTAACTGTGGTCATTTGTGTGGTGGTTGGAAGAGATGACTTTGTCCACCTGGGCTTGAACTCTGGTATGATTCCCCTTAGAGACTGAGTTTTAGAACTGACCTCAGAGAAGTATTGCAATAAATAGTGTTGCAATTTTAGGAGGCCATGCATGAGAATCGCCCTTGGAAAATGAGATCTATTCCCAGGATGGCTTTCCACAGAGCTTGGGAAATCTAAGCCACGATATCCCAATATTTTATTCTTAAAGACTTTGCAGCCATAGTTGAGATTCCAAACACTCATGGACCTCACATTTTAGACCTCAATGGTCCTGGATTCATGTGACCTTTTGGCCACATTTGGAAAGGCTTGCCTGTGAGAGTTCTCCAGAGCTTTCATTTAAATGAGCTTCCTCACCATTTAATGGTTCCTGAATGAATTGAAACCCACAGTGCCTCAAATTTCATCTTTGAAAAATGGTGATATAAATACCATGAAACTTTTGAAATTCCCATGTCCAGGTGGCACTGGAGAACCTGTGGATGTCCGGTTGCTGATCATGAGTGTACCAGACAGGGCCTTGATTGACTGGGTTTCGTGATAATGGTGTAGAACAGAGATGCCAATAAGTTGGAGCCTGCTGAGTAGTGAGTGTAGAGCAGTGGACTGTAGGTGTGTGAATAAATATTTTTGGTAGGACCACCTGGATCTGCCATTGGCTTCCAAAGACATGTGACTTGCATGGTGCAGGCAGCAGATCCTTATATGTAAAGGCATCTTGTTATATGGAGAGGTTTCAGGGCAATGTTCAGAATCAGGTTGCTATAGTCAAGGGGAAAACTATTTGGAATAGAAGCATGGTTTGTACATTCTCTTGGAGACCTTGACAAACCACACGTGACAGAACTCCCTCCAGCATTTTGTCCCAGTTCAACTCCTTGTATTTCGTGAAGCCAATGTCAAACTCCCAGTGCAGCAGTAAGAAACACCACTAAAAGTGGAGGATGACCAACTGACTTCACAGACAACACGGGGAGACACTTAGCTCCCAGTGGCCACAGTTTACCGACAAAGAGAGAATTCATAACTGCTGTCTCATGTTCATTAGAAAATAAGTAACCATGTCATCCAGGTCACATAAATGCAGACCCAGATTTGATGGGGTCACTACAAATGAAGCTAATTCTCCTAACAATTACATATATTTCATGTGCCCAACCTCAGAGGAAGTTTCTCAAGAAGTCTTTAGGCCAGCACAGCTCCATGTTTGTGGAGTATTTACTCTCTCCCTTACTTTTGGAAACTGTTCTACCACCTCCAGTGTTGTGAACTCCTGAGCATTTTCCATTCCACATATGTATTCACATATTTTCTAACTCCTCTCAACTAATTGTGTCTTACTTGGAGCAATGGTTATGTCAAGGCTTCGTTCTGGATGAGAGTGGGAAGATTTTTGTGTAGCACATGTTTGCATACACATTAGATTCATTTTCCTATTTTCCATTTGAAATACTGAATCCCTGACACTAACCCATACCCTACTAGACTCTGACTACTAATCTTAATATAATGGAGAAAAAGAAACCTAACTAAATAGAAATACAGGCCTTTCATAGGAAGCATGGTGTATGCTTGGATTTGCCTTCTGCTTTATCAAGAGTATGTGTTATAAATCTAGTCAAGTTTTCATTGTAGTATTTTTCCATGAGCTTTTAAAGTTAACATATATGTAAATTCCTGTCTCTCTTTTTCTGTAGCCTATTGAGTACATGTATTTTTTTAAGCATATATAGTATCCTACCTGGTAACACACGTATATTCTTGTGA